>NW_019154138.1:11722958-11723242 GCF_002288905.1 Enhydra lutris kenyoni | reverse complement strand
CTGCCACCAACGGGGCATTTCTTTTCTTTTCTCTTTTTTTTTTTTTTAAGATTTTATTTATTTATTAGACAGAGATCACAAGTAGGCAGAGAGGCAGGCAGAGAGAGAGAGGGGAGAAGCAGGCTCCCCGCTGAGCGGAGAGCCCAACGCGGGGCTCGATCCCAGGATGCTGGGATCATGACCTGAGCCGAAGGCAGAGGCTTTAACCCACTGAGCCACCCAGGCCCCCCCCTTTTTTTTTTCACTTTAGACTTTTTAATATTTCATACAGCGATTATGGTGCA
>NW_019154138.1:11509449-11722558 GCF_002288905.1 Enhydra lutris kenyoni | reverse complement strand
CCCCCCCACCTCGTCCACCTCCCAGAGTCTCTCCGGTAGTCCGCAGGTCCCCCTGCAGCCGAGGATGGCGGGCAGGGGGGTAGGAAGGCGAATGGTCAAGGCATGCTTTCCCTTAGCCAACCCCAGGGTCTGGTGATGGTCAGGGTTCCAAATAGGGGCTGTGTCCCTGCCTTGGAAAGGCTGGGAGCGGGGCTTCATTGCACAAAATACTGTGGGAGGGCCACACGCAGGGGGTGGGGCCCAGCCAGTCTGTATACAGAGATATTGCATTTAAAAAATGAATTATTGAGTCATGTAGGTGGTTAAGTATTTAAGCCTTTATGGCAAAGTTCACTTGATGCATCATAATTAGCAACAGAGATTAGCTAATCAAAGTACTAATGATAACCTAATTGGTGCAGTGTTTGACTGCTTACAAAGCACTTTCGAGTAATTATATAATTTGATTCTTATAACGATGATGTGTGGCAGAAATTTTCCTCCTAACTTTACAGGTGAAGAAATTAAGGCTCAAAGAAATTTATTGACTTTCCCCCAAATCATTAAACTTCCAAAGAAGTAAAGTTGGGAAATGAATGAATTCCAGCTCATTATCTTATGTTTTTCAAATACAACATATGCCACTATCCCACATGATGAGATGATCAAGAGCAGGGTTCTTAGGAGTCCTTCCCATATTCAGAAATGACACGTGGTGCATTCTTTTAGTGGGTAATTACCCTTCCACCTGCAGTCTTAGATCCTTGTTGTGATTCTGGTCTCTTCTCCGTGGAAAACATTCTTGAAAGACCATTGCATTGCCCCGTGAATATAGATTTGCGTCTGACTTCTTTCATGCTCTGTCCAACCTGAGAACACTTTTGTGATCTTAAAGGAAACACTGAAAGCATTTTCTGCTATCATCATCTCCCATCCATAGTTTCTGTAACACACCATAAAAGGAACTTTTCCTTTTTCTTTCACTACAAAAGCTGTGCATTTTAGCTTATTGAGCAATTTTCCATACTTTATAGTAGGCTTCTACGGCTCAATAAAACAATACATATAGAACTAAGCATTTTATCTCCTAGTTTGATTTCTAAGACTGGTTTCAAATAACTGATGTATTATTAGAGTAGTAGAAAATGCTAGGAGACTATGACAGAATTAAATCAAATAATAAAGGGAATTTGATATTTACCTCCCCCTCTTCTTTACCTGTCTAAACAAAATTTCCAACTGGTGGATTTGAATTTTGGTAACAGATATGTCCTAGTTGAGCAAAATATGGTTGATTAAACTTGTTTCTTGAAAAAAGAGAGAGAAGGAAAAAAGGAAGGAAATAACTTTGGTTAATATTTTAGAATTTAATTTTATTTAGAATAAAACTGCTCAGCTACATTTTGTATTTCAAAGACCATCCGACAAAAAGATATGACCTACTACCTTACCCTCTTGAGTGTAGTGTCAAAATAATAAATGAAATAAAGTGGTGTCAGATTTGGGTTTTACACTTTGGTCTACCTTAAAACCTGGGGGGACTTACATAAAGTCATAAATGTTCTAGACCCTCACTTGCTTTTATCTACAGGTGAAGAATATTTCACCTTCTTTGTACCATTGTTATGAAGATTAGATATAATAAATGACAGATTCTGTTATTTATTATACTCTTTACATTTATTACATATATTCTCTCATTCTGTGTGATGGTTAGAAAATTATTATTATCTGTTTTGGAACATATATAACAAAGGATTTGTTTTAGAACATATAAAGAATTCCTACAGATGTATAAAAAGACTAGTGATTTTTAAAATGTGCAAAATAAGTGGCCAGGCATTTAGCAGAAAAGATGTATGTGCATATCTCCCCTCACTGGTAATTAAGGAAATGCAAAATAAAATTACAATGAAGGTATTTTTATGTAGAGTTGGTCAACTCAACCCAGACGTGGAATTTTTCTTCCTCAAAGACTTGCATAATAAAACTAAAGATACAACAACCACAAAAGGCATATATTCATAAAGAAAAAGAGAACAGATAAAAAGCAACTAATTTATTACTAATGGAGGAAGGAGTGAAGTAAAAGATTGCATGTTGAATTCTAAGTACTTATCCCAAGGTTTTTCCTTAATTGCTCTCCAGATACCAGCAAAAAGTCTTCATGTGCCAACTTGGAAAACAGAAATGTCTTCGCTGAGGAATCTAGCCAGCCCAAGTGAAAAATCTAAAACTAAATTCACTAGTGTCCAATGGACCAGGAAAATGGACCAGGCAGATCTAAGGGGCGCCTGGGTGGCTCAGTCAGTTAAGCACCTGACTTTGGCTCAGGTCACGATCCTGGGGTCCCGGGATCAAGCCATGCCAGGTGTCAGGCTCCCTGCCCAGTGGGGAGCCTGCTTCTCCTTTTCCCTCTGCCTCTCTCCCCACACCCCACCCCCGCTCACGTGCACGCACGTGCTCTCTCTCTTTCCTTCAAATAAATAAAATCTTTAAAAAAAAAGTCCCTTTCTCAGCTTCCCATCAGCTTGTCCTACTCCTAATATGAGAAAAAAGTCAACAATCACCCGACTTGTGAGAATTCTCTGGCAAGAGTAATGGAAACCAAAATAAGTAAAGCAGATAAAGGTAGGAAAGAAGACAAACAGACAAAAGCAACTTAAAGGAAACAAGCTACAGAAAAGGAAGAAAACTTAAAATCAACAATTATTAATGCCTTTAGGGAGAGGGAGGAAGAGATGACAGACTTACAGGACTGTGGTTCCCTCTATATTGGAACGAGGCAAATAGAAGGTCATCAAGGGAACTGATAATGTTCACTTTCTGAATCTAGAGGTGACTCTTCCTGCTAGAAGGAGTTGAAGGGTCTCTTTGCAACTCCACTACTTGGCAAACAGAATGGCAATATTGGTAGAGACAGAAGGTAAACGAAGGACACTTTCTAAATTATATTAGAGCTAGAAAGAAGCACTCACCCACACCCACACCCACACACACACACACACACACACACACACACACACACAAAATTCTCTAGAGTCTGTAAGTGCAGAGAAATACAAAGTGAAGTGAGAGCAGAAGCCAGTGACTCGTGTGCCAGACACATGTTTCTTTATGTTGTATGGTAAGAGGAGGGAAGACTTTGAGGTTAGAAAGATCTGGAATCAGATCCTTCTGGCTCTGACATTTGACACCTGGGAGAAACTGGACAAACCAATGTCACCAAGCTTTACTTACTTCACACATGAAATGGAGTAACAGAAGACATTCTATAGGATCACTGTGACTATTCCAGATAATGCATACACAAGCACTTTTGTAGCTTGGTTCAAAGTACAAACTAAATCAGTATCAGTTATTATCATTATAGTAAGATACATGGAGTTCTCATTACACATTGCTGGTTTACCTATTCTCATCAAATACTCTTCTTGTTTTTATTATTTTGCTAATTAAATAACCTCCCAGTTTTCTACCTAAATCTGGCAGTTGGTGTGTGTGTGTGTGTGTGTGTGTGTGTATACATTACATATATATATTACATATATATTACGTAGATATGTATGTCTACTGATATGTATTTTATATTTTTTTATATATTATATAAGTAGATATACCAGTCTGCATGGATCCTACCTTACTATGCAAATCAAGTTTGAGTTTCCCAGAAGGAAAATGAACAGGCAAATAACTTCCCTTATAGAGTTCGGGCTTTGCAATTGATTCTAAGTGTTCATATCTTATAGTCAGTTTAAAAGCTTTTTTTTTTTTTTTTGGCCTTGTTTTTTCTATCTAACATTTGCTAAGTGGCCTTCGACTGTGTATATGCCTATTTTAGGATGTTTAAGTATGATTAGGAAACCTAATAATTGATTGCGTGGGAAGGAAGAATATCAAAAAGAAGAGGAAGAGAAGCTGAATTATATAAATAAAAACATTCCAAGAGCAAGGACCATTCCGCTGTGCCGGATCAAGATACATCTTGCAAACACTCACTTCTACTTGAAATTGCCAGGGGAAGTGTGCCTGCATTTTATATCATTCAATTGCATCACAATTACATTTTGAAAACTCAGGATGATCTGTGGTTATAGTCCTTTGGTTTCCGGTGGGTGCTGTGCCTTTTATTTTATTTTTTCTTCATTCAACAGACAGACACCTGAAGCTGGTGGCAAAGTCATAAACCACAGAGCTGAATGAAAAGGCAGTTGGGCTATAATTCAGTTCACATTTAATGGTGCCCAGAGCAATTAGGCCTGGTGACAACCACTTTATCAAAGAGTAAAATTTGAATCCATTCTTTCTCATCCCAGGAGCTCGAGACAAGTTCATATTTGAACTTGAGCAAGCGATCACCAGACTTCCTTCAAGTGTTAGATGTCAAGACTTTTTCCTTGTTTCTTTAATGGGAGCCTTCTGAAGCCCTGAATTCCTTTGAATCTTTGCTGTTGAGAACCCTGTATTCATCCAGGCAGCATTAACTTTGCTCAGTAAAGATGCTTCTGACCGCTCATAGAAATGATAATATAGGGGCGCCTGGGTGGCTCAGTGGGTTGAGCCACTGCCTTCGGCTCGGGTCATGATCTCAGGGTCCTGGCATCAAACCCCGCATCAGGCTCCTTGCTCAGTGGGGAGCCTGCTTCTCTCTCTGCCTCTGCCTGCCTCTCTGCCTGCTTGTGATCTCTGTCTCTCTCTTTCTCTGTCAAATAAATAAATAAATAAAATCTTTAAAAATTAAAAAAAAAAAGAAATGATAATATAGTGATAGAGGACATTTAATGAGCGCTTTCATTACACAGGGAACAATGTGAAAGCTTTACAATGATTAGTACATTGAACGCTCATAAGCCACTGAGGAAAGTATTAAGCTCTTTATCATACAGGTAGGAAAAGTGAGGTCTTGAGAGAAGAAAAGTCTTTCTCAATTCAACAAAGCCAGTGTGACTGAGTGCCTTGTGAGTTAATCAAAGTCCATTTCCTTCATTTATGGGGTGCTAGCCTCCGTTTTCCATCTTTCCCTGAAATTTGCTGTGCAAATACAATTACCTTCTGAGCAACATGTTTGAGAAGTAGATGATCTTCCATACGGGGCCTTCCCTTTCTTCACTGGTGGCTGAATGGAGAATACGTTAAGGCCATTTGAAAACTGTAGACCCAACAAAGAGTAAGAGCATGGGTCTTGGACAAAAGAAAGCACATCCTACAAATTCACTTAGTCACCCATTACACATTAGCAAGAAATCATGTCAGAGGCTTCATACAGTAAGATTTACTGGTTACCAGCTATAATATTTATGTAAGTGCTAGCTGCCATTAGGGGTATAATGGGAGTGTTTAACTCATATTGTGTGATTCTGAAGAACAAGATATTAACCCCTGTGCTATATACCACGTCTAAACTGATGAATAAATCCCCCTTGTTAGAACTCTGAACACTTGTATCATTCTATCTTCTTGACAACTGTCTTCTTATTGTGTTAATCGGGGAAATCCACTAGTAATTTTACCTTGACTAAATCTCCAATAAATATATAGATAAATATCCACTATTCGAAAAATATAATATTTTCAAGGCAAAGGAGTAGGAAAATCATTTTGTAGCCCTTGTTTTCAGCCTTGGATACTTTGAGATTAACGACTCAAGCAATCGGATAAATCTGATAAGGTTTATGCATACTTAAGTCCCCCAAGTGCATATAAATATAGTATTTTGCATAAAACCTTGGGATCCATAGAAGTGGATTTAGGACCCTTGACACATGTGATTTCAAATAATTCACATGGAAGTTTTGCCTGACAGCGGTTTTATTACCCTCATTTTACAGATGACAAAACATAAGATACAAGTGCTAAGTGACTTGCCTAAGCTCAGACATTTGGTACATGGCAGAATCAGGATTTAAATTCAAGGCAATTTTACTCCATGGTTCATGTCTTTTTGACTACTTTATGACTCCTCAGCCCCCATGAAACATCATCTAGTTTCTCACAACTAACGTAAAACCGCTCTTCTAACATTAAATTTTGTAAAATATGCCAGACTTTACCATTCAAAATATCTACTATTTGTACAATTGTGGAAATTTAGTATGTATGTGAAAAAAGATGGATAGAAATATTGAAATTGAGAGATTAAGACAGAGATCCAGAAAGATCCAGAAAGCTAATACCTTCATGAACTATTATGTAAGACATTATCTATAAGTGACATTTACTTTTATCCAAAAGTTTTACAGAAGTCTATGGTAAAGGTAACATAAAATAGCCTCCAGTGCTTATTTCCAAAGTTCTACTCTCTAGCCATAAGGAGCTGGAGTTACTCAAAGAGCCTGCTCTCTTTGGTGCCTACTGAAAAATTTCTTCGGTCTCAAATCCTTTTCCCTTTCTGCCTTCATAAATCCCATCATCTTATTCAACACATTCTCCAACCAATGACCAATTTCTCCCCCTAAAACAAAACAAAACAAAATAAACAAACCCATCTCCTGATTTGTGTGGAAGTAAGAACAATGTGAGGGATCATAGTACAGTTGGTATTACCAGGTTGTGATGAATAAATGCACATCCTTAATAGCAATTATTTCTCTGGAATTCTTTGGTTTATTTTTCCTTTCCCCAATAGATTATTCTCTAAGAAGGCAGTGATTCTCATCTCCCTCTTTCTCTGTAATATTCCCTATACCAATGTAGCTTCTTCTTCTTCTTCTTTTTTTTTTTTTTTTTAATTTGACAGATCACAAGTAGGCAGAGGCAGGCAGAGACGGGAGGGGGAAGCAGGCTCCCTGCTGAACAGAGAGACCGATGTGGGGCTTGATACCAGGACCCTGAGATCATGACCTGAGCTGAAGGCAGAGGCTTTAACCCACTGAGCCACCCAGGCGCACCCCCCAACCCCGGCCCGGTGTAGCTTCTAACGCAGAGTAGATGTATTTGTTGAATGACTGAAAGGTGGGAGCTTTCTCCCAATTCAGGGATTTGGGGAAATCTCTAATGATGATAGAGCAAGTTCTCTAGCTTGCATCATTCCTGAATGGCTTCAGCACACCTCACACAATTGCGAATCTGACTAATGAAATGAGCCTGATGGGTCTCAAGCTGATGAGAAACATTGCCACCACCTAGGTGGAATATGCCACACAAACATTTTAAATTGCTTTTCCTCCCTCCTCAGAAGCAGCTGAGTTGGGGACTTGCAGAAGGAAGGGCAGATGGTGTCGCTCTGCCACACTCCAGAGGTGCCTGTCTCAGTTCTACACCAAGAACATCTGCTTCTCGCCACTCTTCACCACGGCAATCCCTTTCCCGCTGAGAGACCAGCACCAGGGGCTCTGGCCTCCGTAGGTGCAGGGAGGTGCTTTCTGCTAATTCAGAGAGATGTCATGGGGAGCTGGCAGACAGTTGATTATTTAGAACCCTGTAGTGTGCACACCCTGGGGCAAAGTAGCCATGGCAAGCTATTGCTGGACCAGCAATATGCCTTTATTTCCACATCTGAAAAAATTTTTAAAATAGCTAGAAGAACAGCCTGAGTCTTTATCTTAGTGTTCTAATTAAAGCCCGTAACATAGACACCTAGCAGGGAGCATAAAATATTTGAGTTAGGAAGACAGTTTTGAATGACGGCATCTCCATTCATTGATGCGTTACTTAAAATTCTCTAATATCTCACATCTCAGAGCCAGTTTCCTTGTTTATATAAATGGTAATAAGTTGATTGACATCATAGACTGCTATGAAGATTCCTCTTTCTCCTTCACCTATCTCGTCATTCCACCACAGGGGAACGCTCTTGTTGTACACCCATCTGAAAATGTCTATAGGTCACATGCATTGGAATCACTCACTGCCCAGGTGATTCCGCTGCATACTAAAGATTGTTCTAAACAATTTGAATAAATCAAAATCCAGATTGCACTGATGTGATCACAGGCAAAACATATTTCTTTCTTAAGCTGGTAGTTATCTATCTCAAAGCCTTATGTAGAGCATTTTTAAGATCAAGAACCTTATATACTTAAAAAACTAGTTTGGGAAAACAGATGCTATGAATAATGCCCTCCACCTCCCCCGCTCCTAGAAGTCTTTACAGATTTTTGATACGAACATAAAATTGTTTCATATGCACAGCACACACTAAATATAACGTTGACAAGACTTCCTACATCTTGAGACATCTTAATGGTGGTATTTTTTTTAAGTAACAATTCAATGGTTTTTATTATATATATATTTTTATATATAAAATAGTTGTGTCACCACCATTACATAATTCCAGAAGTTTCACACCCGATAAAGAATATGTTTTCAATTCTGTTTATAATATACACCTGCGAGTGGAAGAGCTGAGCCCTATGATAATTCTGTTTAACATTTTGAAGAACTACCAAACTGTTTGCCAAAGTGCCATCATCAATTTACATTCCCAGTAGCAAAGAATGAGATTATCATGTTCTCCACATACCCACCAACACTTGTTACTGATTATCTTTTCATTTTAGACAGACCAGTGCGTGTGAAGTGACAGCTCATTTAGAGTTTGAAGGTGGTATTCTTTTTTTTTTTTTAAGATTTTATTTATTTACTTGATAGAGAGAGACATGAGCAGGGAGCCCGATGTGAGGCTCAATCCCAGGACTCTGGAATCATGACCTGAGCCGAAGGCAGATACTCAATGACTGAGTGACCCAGGTGCCCCAGAAGGTGGTATTCTTAATATGTACTTGTCCATTGTCTTATATGTGTGTAGAGATACCCATTTCCTACATTTTTCTAAGAAACAGTAAATTCATCTGGCTTTGCAGCAAACCATTGGCTCATGATGGGATGCCCCTTTGCAATGTTTAATATGATTATTATTTTTAAATAAGATGAGTTTGGAGAACTTAATGTTAACTAACAATTACATATATTCAATCTAACATTCACATAGTTGGATAGGATAAAGAACACAGTTTATATAGTTGGAAAGAATAAAGAATACAGTTTCACTTTCATGAATGCCCAGTAGCTTGCAGCTGGGAGAGATCACTACCCCAGCATCAGGCCAAATCCAGGACACACACACACACACACACACACACCCCGAGGATTAGCTGACAAGCACTGTGTTGGTAACCAATAGATTTATAGCTACTGGAAAATTGCAGTTGGGATTAAAGCCAGATCTAGGATAGGAGGGCCAAAGGTGGAGGAGGAAGGGATAGGAGAAAGAGAAAGAGCAGCAGCAACTATCACTTACTAATTTCTTAGAACATGAATTACATAACCTTAAACCTAGAGGAGAGGTACTATTAGCAATTCCTTTTTGTAGGAGATGAACCTGGGTCTTAAGCTATATCATGCATTAGCTAGGTTAAGAAGGAGAGCAATGATTAAAATCTGCTTTTTATTTTGTGTCTTTTGTTTTCACTTCCAGAGTAAACCCATCTTACTGTAGTAAGCCACAAACCCATCTCCACTTTACCAGAAATAGGGAGAAAAAAAAGCACCTCTTCAAAGAATAAAGCAAACACACTTATAAAACCAAACACAATATTAAACAAAGTAAAAATTTTTTGGATTCAAGAGCTAAAAGTGACTCCACAGATTCACCCAAGTGAAAAATATCTGGCTGTACATAGAATTTAAAGCATTCATTCAGAAATCTGAATGATAACAATAGCTGAGAAACTAGAGTTTCTTGAAGATCACCACTGCTTTAAGGAAAACAAAACAAAACAAAACAAAACAAAACAAAACAAAAAACCTTCATTATAATTTCTAGTTTTGAAATAATAAGTGTTACAAGCTGGATAAATACAAATGAAAGCACTAATGGAGACTTAACTTGCAGACACAGTATCTTCTATATTTCATTAATTTAAACTGCATATTTATTTCACATTTTAATATCTCTGAAATCAAGATGAGACATACAATAGATGGCTCCATACGGTTACTCTCAACAAGATGAATACTGTCTGATTCCAAGGCTAAGATTCTTTTTTTCTTTTATTTGACACAGAAAGAGAGAAAGAGAGAGAGCAAGCACAAGCAGGGGGAGCAGCAGAGGGAGAGGCAGAAGCAGACTCCCATTGAGCACGGAGCTTGACATGAGGCTCCATCCCAGGACCCTGGGATCAAGACACAGGTTTCCAGATTTACCACATAATATTTTTAAATCACCAGTTTTCAACCAAAAAGTACAGGCATACCACAAACCAGGAAAGGATGACCCTGACAGAGGAGGAAAAAAAAAAAAAATAATGGACAGAAGCCATTTCTGAGTAAGTCCAGACATTGGACTTACTAGACAAAGACTAAATCAAATGTCTTAAATATGCTCAAAGAACTAATGGAAACATGGAAATGAGGAGAACAATGTATGAATACAGTAGCGCTATAAAAATACAAATCATAAAAATAGCAAAATGAAAATCTAGAGATGTAAGTACGTGAAAAAAATCAGTAGCTGAAATGAAAATTTCACTAGAGTGATTCAGGAACAGATTTGAGCAGGCAGAAGAAATATTCAGCAAATTTGAAAACAGTACAATTAAAATCACTCATTCTGAGGACCAAGAAGAAAAATAATGAAAAAAAAAAAAAAAAAAAAAAAGAACAGAGCCTAGATTATCTGTCAGACACCATTAAGTATAACAATGTATAAATTATGGGAATCCCAGAAAGAGAAGAGAGAGAAAAGAGGGCAAAAAGAATGTTCAAAGAAATTATAGATGAAAATTTCCCAAATTTGGTGAAATAAATGAAGCTTCATTGACCATTGAGATAAACTCAAAGGATGCATACCAACACATGTTATAATAAAACTACAGAAAACCAAAGAAAAAGAGAAAATCTTGAAAGCAATGAGAAAACCAACTCTTCACATAAAATGGATACTATTAAGATTAACAGTTAATCTGGGGCATCTGGATGTCTCAGTGGGTTAAACAAACCAACTCTAGGTTTCAGCTCAGATCATGATCTCAGGGTCATGATATTGAGCCTTATATTGAGCTCAATGCTTAGCTGAGAGTCTGCTTGTGACTCTCCCTCCCTCGCCACCCCCCAACCCCTGTAAGAAATACTGAAAGGAGTCCTGAAATGAAAGCACACTTGACAATAACTAGATGCCCCATGAAGAAATAAAGAACTTCAAGAACGTTATCTATATGGGAAAATATAAAAGCTATTATTGTGTTTGGGGATTGTAACTTCTCTTTTTGTTTCCCATATTATTTTAAAAACAAATCCATAAAAAAATAACTACAAATATATGCTAATGGGAACACAATGCATAAAAACCTTGTGACAATAACAATATAAAGTGGAGAAACAGCTGTATAGGAGAGATTTTGTTTACTGATACCAACCTATTTAGTTAGGTTGGTATCTATTCAGACTAAACTGCTAAAAAAATTCGGATGTTATTTTAATCTCATAATAACTACAAAGAAGATAACACATAGATATGCAGAAAAAGATATGTCAGAAATCAAAATGGCACACTAAGGAAAAAAAGGAATAAAAAAAAGAAGAAAGCAGTATTGGAGGAATTAAGGAATACAAACTAACATAAGATGTAGAAGACAAATAGCAAAATAACATTAGTAATTTCTTCTTCACTAGACAGCAGTTTAAATATAAAGGACTAACTCACCATTTACATAACACAGAATGGTTAAAAAAAAAACATGATACAACTATATACTATCTTCAAGAGACTCACTTTATACTCAAAGACACAAACTGGTTGAAGGTGAAAGCATGAAATAAGATACTTTAGCAAACAGTAAACAAAACTGGAGTTGCTATACTAACAAACAAAACAATTATAATAAAAAATGGTTAAAGACAGAAGTCATTATATATTGATAAAAGGGTCGATTAATTCATCAAGAAGACAAAACAATTATAAACATATCTGAACCAAATAAGAGAGCCCACATATATATAAAGAAAACACTGACAGAATTAGAGAGAGTTTTAGATAATAGTTGAAGAGTTCAACAATGTACTTTCAATAGTGAGTAGAATACCTAGACAGAAGGCCAGTAATTAAATATAAGACTTAAACAACACTTTAAACCAACCAAACCTAACATTTATAGAATATTCCTCTTCAAAACAAGAGAAGACACATATTCTCAGGTGGCCAGGTGCACATGGAATAGTGACTAGGACAGACCGTATACCAGACAGCCAGAGTAGCCTGAATAATTTTTTTTTTTAACTGAAGTCATGAAAAGTCTTCTCTCACTGCAATGGAGGAAATCTAGAAATCCAGAAAGAAAACAGAAAATTCACAAATATGTGCAAATTAAACAACACAGCCTTAAGTAAACAGTGGGTCAAAGATAAGATCAAAGGGAAATTTTAAAAAATATGTGGAGATGAATGCAAACAAAAACACAAATGCAAAAATTTATAAAAGGAATCAACTCAGTGCATAGAGGGATATTTATAGGGGTAAGTATGTATACTAACAAAGAAGAAAGATCTCAAATCAAAAACCTAACTTTACACCTTAAGGAAGAAGAAGAGAAAACTAAAGCTAAAGCTAGAAAAAGAAAGAAAACAATAATGATTAGAGCAGAAAATATAAAGAATAGAAATATATAACAGAGAATCAATTTATCAAAAGCTGATTCTTTAAAAAGATCAACAGAATTACCAATCTTTAAGATGACTGAAGAAAAAAAGAAGTTAAAAATAACTGAATATAAGTTAAAAATCTGAATATAAAAGAACTAAAATTTGAATTACTATTTACTATACAAAACCAAAAAGAATTAAAAAAGAAGCCCATGAATAATTCTATACAAAAAAATTAGATCACCTAAATAAAATGAACAGATTCCTAGAAACACAGAAATCACCAAAACTGACTCAAGAAGAAATAGAGAATCTGAATAGATCTGTAACAAGAGACTGAAGTAATAATCAAAAATCTCCTAAAGACAAATCTAGAATCAGGTGACTTCATAGATAAATTCCATGAAATATTTAATAAAGAATGGAAACCAAATGAACACCAAATATTTAATAAAGAAGGAAGACCACTCTATCTAAAACTCATCTAAAAATAGAAGAGAGAGCACTTCTTTCTTCATTTTGTGAGGTCAGCATTACCCTGATATCAAAGCCAGACAGATACCAAAAATATAAAAACAAAATAAAACAAAACAAAAAACCAAAGAGACCAATACCCCTTACAACTATAGACATGCAAAAGTCCTCAAAAAACAGTAGTGGTCTGAGTCCAACAGTATGATAAAGGGATTATATACTATGACCAAGTAGGATTTATCCTAAAAAACGCAAAGCTGTTTCAACATTAAAAAAAAAAAAAAAAAACACAAGGTAATACACTGCATAAATACAAAACAATAACAACAAAAATACATGAGCATCTCAATTGACAGAAAAAGTATTTGACAAAATCCGTTATTCTTTCATGATAAAAATGCTTAACAGACTAAGAATGGAAACAGATTTCCTCAACCTGATAAAGAACCTTTATGAAAAATCCACAGACACCATCACACTCAGTGGTGAAATCTGAAAGTTTTCTCCTACTATCAGGAACAAAACCAAGATACTACTTTTGCTATTGCCTTTCAACCTTGTACTGTAAGTTCTAGCCAGAGCAATTAGATGAGAAAAATAAATAAAAGGTATTTAAGTTGGAAAAGAGTAGGTAAAATTTTCTTTATTTGTAGTCAACAGGATCTTATATACAGAAATTCCAAATAATCCACAGGAAAAGCTATGAAACCTCATAAATGAATTCAGCAAATTCAAGGGTACAAAATCATCATGCAAAAGTCAATTGTATATGAAGAGTTCTGTTTACAATAACACCCCCAAAATATAAAATACTGAGGAATAGATTTAAGGTGAAAGGCTTTATACTGAAACCTGTAAAACACTGCTGAAACAAATTAAAGAAGACCCAAATAAATAAAAAGATATCCTATGTTTATGCACCGAAATCATCCAAAGATTGAATATAATCTCTATGAAAATTCCAGTGCACACTCCCTACCCTTTGTTTTTTTGCAGAAATGTTAAAGACAGTCCTCAAATTCACATGGAATTACAAGGGAGTTTTTAATAGCCAACACAATATTGAAAAGGAGATCAGAGTGGAAGACTCACTCTTCTCAATTTCACAACTTACTACAAAACTATCGTAATCAAAATAGTGTGGTCCTGGCATAAGAACAGTCATATAAACCAATGGAAAATAATTGAAAGTCCAGTCATAAACCAATATATTTATGAAAAACTGATTTCAACAAGGATGCCAAGACCACTCAATGGGGGAAGAACAGTATCTTCAATGTAGTTTGTTGAAGTGCTGAAGTATCTGGGAATCCACAGTCAAAAGAATAAACTTGGACACCAACCTCATATTATTTATACATATTAACTCAAGATGAATAAACAAACATAAATATAAAACCATAAAGTTCTTAGAAGAAAACCTAGTGATGCATCTTGAATTTTGACAATGGGTTCTTAGTATGACAACAAAAACATGAGCAACAAAAGAAAAAAAAAATAGTACTTCATTAAATTTAAAATATTTGTGCTTCAAAGAACATTATCATGAAATTAAAGACAACCTACAGAATGGGAGAAATATTGGCAAATCATATATCTGATAAGAGTACATATTCGAGGGGCGCCTGGGTGGCTCAGCGGGTTAAAGCCTCTGCCTTCGGCTCAGGTCATAATGTCATGATCCCAGGGTCCTGGTATTGAGCCCCACATTGGGCTCTCTGCTCAGTGGCAAGCCTGCTTCCCCCCCTTTTACTCTGCCTGCCTCTCTGACTACTTGTGATCTCTCTCTGTCAAATAAATAAATAAAATCTTAAAAAAAAAAAAAAGAGTACATACTCCAGAATATATTAAGAACACTTAATAGCTTGGGTCACCTGGGTGGCTGAGTCAGTTAAGCATCTGCCTTTGCCTCAGGTCATGATCTCGGGGTCCTGGGATCAAGCCCTGCATTTGGCTCCCTGCTTAGCAGGGAGTCTGCTTTTCCCTCTCCCTCTGTCCTACTTGTGCTCTCTCCTTCTCTCTCTCTGTCAAATACATAAATAAAATCTTTTTAAAAAATAAAAAGAACACTTATAGCTCAATAACAACAACAACAAAAACAAAAACACAATAGAATTTTTAAATGGGCTTTAGACTTGAATAAAAATTTTTCTAAAGAAGATATAAAAATGGTCAGCAAGTACATGAAATGGTGTTTAATATCATTAATTACTGGGGAAACACAAATCAAAATCACGAGACATTACTTCATACCCACTATGACTATAATCAAAGAAATAAAAGGAAAAAAATACAAATATTGGCATGGATGAGGAAAAATTTGAACACTTGTACATTGCTAGTGGAATTTAAAATCATGCAACCAAAGAGAAAATAATTTCATGGTTCCTCAAAAACCCGAATATAAAATTACCATAAGACCCAGAAATTCCATTCATATTCCCAAATAACTAAAAACAAGCACTCAAATAAATACTTATACACACATTTGTAGTAACACTGTTCACAACAGCCAAAAAATAAAAACAACTCAAGTATCTATCAACCAATAGATAAACAAATTATGATATGCTTATAGAATGGAATATTATTCAGCAATAAAAAAGAATAAAGTATTGTTATATGCCACAACATCAATAAGTTTTGATTTTTATAAATGAAAGATGGCAGGCACAAAAAGTTACATATGTTATGATTCCATGTATATGAAATACCTAGAATCCAAAGAAACAGAAAGTAGATTAGTGAGAAAAACTAAACTTTATAATGATTAATTTTGTATCATGTGAATTTCACCTCAATTAAAAAAAAAAAAGTAAAATTAATTTCAACAGACTTTGAGCAAATCTCCAGAGCTACTAGAGAAGCCCTCTTTTAGAAAATGCAACATTATCAGTGTTAGCATTTTTGATGGCACAAAGGATGATACTGAATGATAATAAGTGAATATCCACAACTCTCATAAATTTTCAAAAAGCTTCAGAGGGTCTGCCTCTGAAAGTTAGAGTACTTTATAAATACCCTAGTTCTAGTACATTTCATACCCCCCCCCACATATTTACAGAGAGATGATTAAAAAAATTATGAAAGTCTACAAGAGATAGCCATAGTTCTTACATTTACTCCAAGTGTTAAGAAAGCATGGTGTTAGAGTATACTTGGCAGTATATTTCTTTATATTGGTCTATAACATCACAGCGCATCTTATGATTAATGGCATCTTGAGTTTAGTGAGCCACAGTAGCTACAACGATAACATCCCTACACTTTCCACAGATGCTTTGTAGTACAAAGGTGACCCATTCATTCATTCACTTACTTTCACGAATCAAGATTTTTTTTTTAAGATTTTATTTATTTATTTGACAGAGAGAGAGAGAGAGAGAGATCACAAGTAGGCAGAGAGGCAGGCAGAGAGAGAGAGAGGGAGAAGCAGGCTCCCCGCTGAGCAGAAAGCCCGATGTGGGGCTCGATCCCAGGACCCTGGGATCATGACCTGAGCCGAAGGCAGAGGCTTTAACCCACTGAGCCACCCAGGCGCCCCACGAATCAAGATTTTTGAAAAGGCTGTGCTAACTTCAGAATATAAATGGTTAAAAGTTTTGATATGACAAATTTGAAGGACACTTGATTTTAGAGAACTGAGAGTCAACTTCAAGAAACTTCCACTAACTTTCAAAAGTTCACCATCAAGTAGGATACACAAAAACCTAGAAGCATTATGGTAAACCATGAACTACTGAAGAGGCAGTTATAAGGCACAATTTGGGCAAAACCCAGTGACCGTCCCTTCCTGGAGATTTATAGGAGGCTTCGTAGAAGCAATAGGGATTTGGTAGTCTTAGAGGACACACGGGGAGGTGGGGGTTGAATTTATCACAATAGAATTAGATAAGAAGGTCATTCCTGGTGGAGGAATTACAAGCACCAAGGGGAAAAGGTATGAAGCAAGTTGTGAAGAGAGTAGAAGAGGGAAGGGGTCAGGAAGAAGGGAGTGGAGCCAGAGACAAGGTCAGAAGGCAAGCCAAGATTATTTTAAAACATTGGATTTCTGGATATCACATTCATAATCATTTTCTTATCTAGCCCTCTTAACAGAAAGTTAAATGCATTAGGCTGTGTTATTAATCTTTAGTGATCTCTTTGATAAACCAAATTTGATATAGTACCAGGGCTAAAAAAGGTTTAGATCTGGCCTGTAGCTATGCCACAGTATCGCTGCAATCTTTTACTTCTCTATTAAAAAAAGAAAAAGCTGGGCGCCTGGGTGGCTCAGTGGGTTAAGCCACTGCCTTCGGCTCAGGTCATGATCTCAGGGTCCTGGGATCGAGTCCCGCATTGGGCTCTCTGCTCAGCAGGGAGCCTGCTTCCCTCTCTCTCTCTCTCTCTCTGCCTGCCTCTCTGTCTACTTGTGATCTCTCTCTGTCAAAGAAATAAATAAAATCTTAAAAAAAAAAATAAAAAAAAATAAAAAAAGAAAAAGCCAAAATGTTCACTCTATATAATGGCTCCCAATTATGGAGTATATATTCCAGGAATCACATCCAACACACACAGACATGCATGCGCACACACACACAAGGTCCTTTCAAGCAATATAATCATATGCTCACTTTTAGATGAAGAAATGTAGAGATTATATTTTCCTAATATCCATGAGCCAATAACTGATTAAAGCCAGATATGCCAGAACTCCATGATCTTAACCTTAAATTCCCTTGGTCAGTTATGCGTCTGTGTGTGTGTGTGTATGTGTGCATGCACAATGTAAGTAAGTGGTTAATCCAGGAAGTGGGGGTCTTCTAATTTTGGTATAATCTGTCTTCAGTAATGGAATAATACCAGAATCAGAAACAATACCATCTTTGACCTAAACATGCCACATTTGTTTTTGAGAGTTCAGAAAACAAACAATTACACCTATTACTTCTTTGGAAATGAGTTATTGAGTCCTGCAAGTATGTCCTTTTACTGGAAAGTAAGACTCACTGAAAGCTGTGGTTAAATTATAAAAGAAAAATAAATTATCCGTGGCATATGTGTTCTTGTCTTTGATATTGATATTGACTTTTGTGCAAACACATTTAATTTACCTTAGAATCAATGTGATTATTTCTTTTATCATCTGTTCTGCAAATTTGGTGTACTGCACATTTCAATTTACTTCACTCATCTGCCTTCCCTTTACATCATGAATTGTTTGAAAGCAGGAACCATGTTGGATTAACATTTTTATCCCTAGACTCTAGCATTCTCCCAAGCATGGAGTAGCCTCTTGCTAATCGTTTGAACTGGTGAAAAGAGAACGAGAGAGTGAATGTATCAGTGAGTGACTGAGGGAACACATCAGTCAATAAATAACTGAGTGGGCAACTGTCCTTGGAGAACGTCCCTAATCCTAAAAGGTCAGTTGCATTATTATCCCTTTCTAACAAATGAAGAGTTGGAACCGTGGGGAATATGAGTGATTAAATATTCACACCACTATTATTGTCAAGAAACTGCTATGCACCAGACACTCTGCTAAATACTTGGTACGTGAGATTTTTAAGGGGGCCCCTCTCAATCCCTTGAAATATAGTAAGATGGACTTAAATCTAGGTATCCAAGTTGTTTATTTTACAAGCTATAACAAACATGAAGGACTACAGAATTAAACCAGGACTGTGCCAGGAAAACGGGGATATAATATCAACGCAGTTTTAATCCTTATTTTAAAAGAATTTTCCAAAAAACTTCACATAGCATATTAGAATCTCCATGCTGATGTCAGCCTCCATGTTCTAGAGTTCTTCTATGTAAGGAAGGAACTAAGTATACATTTTGGGCAAATGTAAAAAGGAATGACATCTCTATGAAGCATTTGTTAGCAAAGCAGAATGAGTAATGATTTGGGGTAAAACTGAAAGAGAGATTTTAGCATATCAGAACCAGGAAGTTTGGGTTGAACACTAAGCACTGAGGATATAAATTAGTCCACCAGCAAATTTATACTGGCTATTTTCCCATAAAGACTCAACCCCAAAGAACCTCCTTTACTCCTTTACATTCTTCTCCCTTCCCTTTTCCCCTTGTAACTCTACCGATATAAAAACACACACCCCTCTATTTTTTCATGCATGCAGTTTTTTCATCCTTCAGTTGCCTGTAGTTGTGTCACCAGCCCATGATCTTACCTTCTCTTCCCAAGGCAGTATCTAGTCTTTCTTGCCTCTAAGACCCAATCATCCCTCTCTCCGGGAAACAACGTAGAATCATCATGACCTATCACAATGTTAACAGGATTGAAAATATTTATGACAGTAACTTGTAAAATACCTGCCACTTCTAAGTTATCACACAAAGCAATCAGTTTACCTGTATACCTCACCTAAGCCTTTGCTTAAGATCCCAGTAAAGTACCTGAGGGTCTGTTTCTTTCCTATTCCTTAAAATTTCAAGGCTTAGGGTACTTTTATTTGCAGAATCCGTCCTCGAGGGACCTGTTCTCCCGACTTTGACCTTCACTCTACTTTCACAGTGGAATTCTGAAACTATGCCTCAGATCATCTTTTGGAAACATGACTGGAACTGGTCTGGGTTTGTTATCTTTTTGTTGGATTTGCATTCTCCCTCTATAAATTACTTATCTGTTAGTTGCAACTGACAGAAAATCAACCTAAACAGATTAAACGAAACAAAAAAAAACATACTGGCCATTGGGGTGAACAAGTTCAGGGTTAGGGTTAGATTAAGGACCTCTGATGGTAGTATTAGGAACTGTAGTATTAGGAAATCTATGTCCATATTTGGTCCATTCTCTTCTTTTTTTTTTTTTTTTTTTTTTTTTTTTTTTTTTTTCAAAGGAAACAAATGGGGAGAGAGGCGGGGAGGGGGGGGGGGGCAGAGGGGGGGGGGGGGGAGCAGGCTCCCTGCGGAGCAGAGAGCCCAATGCAGGGCTTGATCCCAGGACCCTGAGATCATAACCTGACGGGAAGGCGGAGGCTTTAACCCACTGAGCCACCCAGGCACCCCCACCCTCTTCTCTTCCTTCTGTTGACTGCATTCTCAGGTATAAATGGTGTTAAGATGACTGCAGAACAATATGCTCAAATCCTCTCAGGTAGAAGAACCTCTCAAAAGGAGATCCCTTTTCTGTTAGTTCCTCCAAAAGCCATGAGTTTCACTGTACTTTTGTTTAAGTTGTGTATATACCAATCACTGAATCAATTTCTGTGGCCAGCAATATTTGGGTCTCTGATATGCCTACACTGGTCACTTGCTCAGGCCTGAAGTTCCACCCATTAGCATGACATGGGCATAGGAGATTGTGGGTCTTTATACGAAGGGACTAGTTAGCAGAAGGCGTGCCTCTCACATTTTGAGGCTACTTCCTTCTCCCCCATCTTCTTACATTCCTGCCATTCCCTATGGATGGCTTCTCTCCTTTCCTTCTACCAAGCCACAGGGTCACACTCTCAAAGTCATTAATACTGAGCTTTATGGAGAACACAGTAGATAGAATAAAAAAAAGTAAATTGCTGTTTAATCTCTTCCCTTCACCCCTTTCTGTAACACATACGAATAAGGCAGCAGCATGGGAAGAATTCTGCAAGATGTTCACAAGGCAGTATGTTACAAAGTAGGCGCTCAATAAATATTCGTTGATAGATTTTAAGTCCCACTAAAGCACTTTCTCAGAGCCCCTTTGGCCCAATTAATATCTCTACAAGAAAAGACAAATCCACAGAGCAATGCTGAAAAAAAAAAAAAAGACGGATTTTGTATATAGCTTAGTCTATAATCTTCAAGATCTATATCGCTTGGAGAGGTACTCAAGGTGGTTTGTCATTCCCATCTTGTCTCTTTAGCATCAGTAAGGGATATGATGGAGGAAAGAACAGAATTTTCTACTAAATATTATAGCAACAAACACTGAGATTTACTAGAAAAACTAGGAATATCAATTTGTTTTCTATTTTTAAGACCCTTAGTCAAAGCAAGTTGGCTTTGTAAAGAATGAGAGGGTGTTTGTATTCCTCTTTTGTTTTTGTTTGACGGAGGAAGGCAGACATAAAAGACAATACCTTTATTTTTATTTTGTCTTATTTTTTTGCAGTTAGAAATGGAATGCCACACAAGGCAGGTGCATTTGAGTCTACCTGGAAGTGTGCCCACAGTTCAAGCCTACTGCATATTGATGGTATGACCTGAGGAGTTTATTTTCCCAGTATGAGTAGGAGTCTCAAATTTGTCATATAGGAGGGGAAGGCAACCATAGCTGCCTGGACACAATTATTATGAAGATCACATGCAAGGTACTACTTCTTTTTATTCTTACTTATAATAGGCTCACACAGTAATTAAAAACACAGGCTTGAGTGTTACGTTTTCCTGATTACAAGCCTCAGCTCCATCTCCTATTAGCTCTGTGTGACCTTTGGGAAATCACTTAAGACGTATGTAAAATATATTTCTATTTGTGTAAAAAAAAAGTTACTGACATATATGCATGTGCAAGCTTAGGATATTTCTGAAAGGACTCACAAGAATCTGTCAAGTGTTATAGCTTCTAGCGAGGGGGACTAAAAGAAAAAGATGTCAAAATATGTGAAGAAATGAATTTAAAACTATAACTAAACCAAATAACAGTAGCAATAAAGAGACAACAGAGTGGAAACTTGATAACTATTCCTTATGAAACATGCAAGGCTATTTTCTTATGTCTTTTGTCTTCTAGAAGGGGAGTCAGACAGGATTAGGTTTTGTTCTGCCTTCACTATGACTTGCTATGACCTGGCCTAATTACATATCTTCTCTGTGTCTCCATTTCTTGATGTAAAAATGATAATAATACCTATATCCTGAGATAACTTTAGAGAGTCAAAGAGGAAATCCTTATAAAATTTTAGTACAAGGACTAATGAACGTCGATATTACTTCGCTGTTCACACACCTACCATTGTAATCAAGAGGTCAAGGTCATACATTGATGGCACATCCAGGAATATCAGCTACATCCTCTCCCTTGCTTCCCTGCACAGGAAGTCCTGAGCTTCTCGGCCATTTACTCCATAAAGCATAAGGAGAGCTGTTCCTAAGGAACATCTGCTGTCAACCGTCTCCACAGAGTCTGAGGGAAGTTTCTGTCTCAGACTGGAATTTTCTGAGCTATTTAACACTCAGTGACTAGTTAGTGGAAAAGTGGTCAATAGGTTCATTTTGAGGAGCTCCTTTTAGAAGGGCTCCCGCAAGAAAGCAATTTTTCTTTGGCCACGGATACTGTCAAAACCTTCCAGAAACTCATGTGGCAAGAAGCTGCACAAGGCACTCATGTCTGCTGAGTGGATGTGAACATGAAACACTGTGGAACATGTACATTTTCCCTCCAGAGTGGTGTTCCTTGCCTTTCTGCGATTGTTTCTCCTTTCCTCTCACTTCCCATTGTGACATGTGGGAGGAAGAATAGTAAAACAGTGACATCTTTAGTCACCCTGGTTAAATACCACTTCCCTTCTCTATGTGTCAGAATAATCCCAGGCACAGGTAGCAAATGTGGTTACCAAAAAGCACAAAGCAAATGTTCCTCTATTTTTAAAACACTGTGACCGCAAGAGTAGTTATTGTCATCGCTCGCCTTGGGGCAAATTTGCCCTGGAAGCAAATAATTTTAAAAAGGCCGAAACAACAAATGTAAAAACTACTTTGAGCAGGGAAAAAAAAACAACAACAACAACACAAAAAACCAACTACCAAACGTTTACTGATGACAGAAGTTACCGTTCACAGTAAAGTCTGCAATATGGAATTTGAATTGGACTTGGAACTCTGTTCTTGTGACCTTGTTATGATTAATAACCATGAAAAGCCCTTTGTTTTGTAACCATTTAAAACGAGCAAGTTCCTTCCCAAGAGGGACTTTGTTTTCCATAATAGAATGTCTGTGGAAAAAAAAGAATATCTCTGAATCTGCTCAGTTTTAGGATCTCCTGTATCAACCTCTGCTTTGGTGGAAGTACAAGCAGACTTAGGAATCAGAAAACTGAGTGTTTGGGTCTTAACACTGATGATCATGGGTTATAACAACTCTGCTGAACTCTCTGAATCTGGCTTTTATACCCAGTAAACTAAACAAATAATTAAAGGAGGAGGAGGAGGAGGAGGAGGATCATATATATATGATCATATATAACATATATAAGATCATATATAACTATCTATACATCTACAATTATCTCTCTCTCTAACCATTTTTCCACAAACACACATACATGTAAAACACACACACACACACACACACACACACACACACACACACACACACACACACTGGGTGATGCCTATAGACATTGGAAGGTCATTTTACCTTGCTGAGCAGTCACTGACCGACTCAACTGCTAATGCCACCCAGAAATACCCTCACAGACACACCTAGAAATAATGTTTAACTTCGGTACACAATGGCCAGTCAAGTTGACATGAAATTAACCATCACAAATGGGATATTGAAGCAGTGGTAATTAAAGGCTGACCCCCATTTGCTTCTAGTAATTTCCAAAGCAATCCTTGAAAGGTCTCTGAGGAAAACAGGCCATAAATTGATGACACTGATCCCCTTAAATTCAATCCTTTTTGGAATAAGCTGAAAAGTACTCTGCCTTCAGAAATACCCATATCCTAATCCCCAGAACCTATAAATGTTATCTTAATTTTAAAAGGGGAATCTTTGGGGTCCCTGGGCGGCTCAGTGGGTTAAAGCCTCTGCCTTTGGCTCAGGTCATGATCCCAGGGTTCTGGGATCGAGCCCCACATCGGGCTCTCTGCTCCTCTCTCTCTCTCTGTCTGCCTCTCCACCTACTTGTGATCTCTGTCAAATGAATAAATAAAATCCTTAAAAAAAGTAAAATAAAAGGGGAATCTTTGCAGATGTGATTAAACTAAGGATCTTGAAGGGAAATTAATCTAAATTATCATGCAGGCCTTAAATGTTATCAAAAAGTATTCTTATAAGATAGAAGCAGAGGGAGATCCCATAGACTGAAGAGGAGAGGACATGAACACAGAGAAAAGGGAATGTAAACCCAGAGGCATATATTGGAATGAGGTGCCCACAAGTCAGTTTAGCTGGAAGGAGTAAGGGACAGAGTAGAGCTTCCAGGGAAAGTACAGCTCTGATGACACCCTGATTCTGGTTCAGTGATTTTGATTTTGGATTTCCACCCACAAAAACCATCACAGAACAAATTCATGGGGTTTTTAGCACTAAGCTTGTGGTGATTTGTTATAGCAGCCACAGGAAACTAATACACCTTTATTTTGCATTTTGGAAATAAAGGTCAATTGAAGAATGGAAAACCCCCCTGAAGTCACTTAGTGATGGATCTGCGACTGGATTCCAAGTCCAGAGCACTTTCCACTTCACTGCCCTGAGATTTATTTCCTTTTTTATTCTATTGCCATTGCCCTAATCCCAATTATCATAACTTTCCCTTGGACTTGGTCCCTAATGTTTCTGTTTCCATCCTGATTGACCACTCCCCATCACCTCCTTAAAAACTACCTCTTCTCCTTTCAACATCTTAAGGATGAGATGTCACTTTTCATTTGCTAAGAGACAATGTGTGTAAAATTCAAATACTTGGAGGAACCTGGCAGGTAACATAATGAGGCAAGTGAATAGATAAAGAACTAGGAAGTCGTTTTCTATCTAAAGCAGTAAATTCTTAACCTGGGTGCTTATTTAAATCATCTGGGAGTCTTTCGATAGACTCCAGATCCCAGACTAAGTAAATCAAGTCTTTGGGGATGAGATCTAGGGATTAGTATTTTTCAGATCTCAGTAGCTAATTCCAGTGCACAGCCTGGAATCACGTATCTAAAGAGAGAGATTCCTCCTCAGTCTCAGCAGATAACTGGAGAAATGCAGGTCAAACCTAATTTCTCCAGACATTCTAAGATTTCTAAAGAAACAGAAATTTCTGTAATGTATGTGAAATCTCCAGATTTTTAAACATCAACAAAGGCATTTGCTGATTATAATGGGCTATTTGTGTTGCCCCCTAAAATTCATATATTAAAATCCTACACCTGAGTGCGATGACATTAGGAGCAAGACTTTCGGAAGGTAATTAGGTACTGAAGATGACGCCCTCATAAATGACATGTGTCCTTAGAAAAGAAAGTTCAGAGAGGTTTCTAGCTTCCTTTCCAACATATAGATAGAAGATATAGAAGATACAAAGACATAGAAGATACAAAGAGAAAAAGAAGTTGGAGTCTACAAACCAGAAGATGGCTCTCATCCAGAACTGACCATGTGACACCCTGATCGTAGACTTCTAATCTCCCAGACTTTGAGAAATTCATTTCTGTTACTTATAAGCCAGCCAGTCTATGGGGCTTTGTTACAGGAGATCTAACTGATGAGGACACTGGTGAAACAAATATGTCAGTGGATCAGATTCAGCCTATGTGCCTCATTTTGCAACCACTGAAATACATTGGCTTGGTTTTGTCTATTCAGTACCTTCTTTTCACTAAAAGGTCGTACATATTTTTTTTTCTGTGATGAACTTAGAAAAGCAATCAACATTTGATTAAGAGCAAGTTTCCATAACACAGAAATCAATATATTTTCTATCCAAAAAGAAATCCATATGAGTAAAGGCATTAAGCTATTTGGTAATTGCATTCTAATAAATTTTACCATAAATGAAGATTTTAAATATTTATAATATTTAGGGAAATACATTTTTAAATCCTTAGTCTAGATGAAATACAGAAGTTTTGATTACCACTCTTTTCTGTACCATTTCTGTTGAAAATTAATGCCATTTTTGGAAGGCTGCCTTGTCAGAAGACTGAATAAATATTTTTGAAGGGACATTCCTTTTGACATTAAGTTATTTTTCAGATAATCTTGATTGAAATACCTATCCAATATTGTTTCAAGATACTAAGTCAATAAAGTCAAGAAAACCAAGAGCTGACTGTATCATATTTAAAGTCTAGAAGTCCCAACACAGATTTATGGATGGAACTGGGTACATGTGGCATTTGGCCAATAATTTTGCTTTTAGAATTTTCTCTTCAACATAATTTTAGCAAATGAAAAGAGACAAAGAGAAACACTCCCCCTAGAAAGATCAAACGCCAATATTTAATTCAACATAAGTGACATATAGGTTTTAAGGATTTTTAGTATCTACATTTCTGATATAAATGATTATCTTATTTGTTTAACTAGATTCATTCATTTGCAATTCTGAATGTTGCCAGAGAGAAAGACTCAAATCATACTATTTTAAATACATTAAAATAAAAGGCAGAGTTACTCATTACAATAGTTTCTCTGTATTGTTGTGGGCTTATTTTAAGGATAACTAAGTGACTTTAGAAGTAATTTTAAAGAACAATTTTCCCATTAAGAATTTAATAAGACATTATGACTGACACATATTAACTACTCAATAGACATTTGATGAAAATATGATTGGCAAAGTAAAACTCTTGAGATTCCCCAAAATAATGCAGTCATTCCAAAATTTTATATGAGACTATCCTCTCAGAATTGTGTTGTGGTTCTTCCTTAAAAAATACTTTTGTCTTCTACCTTCTCTGAGCATTTGGACAACCACCACTTTCTAAATTATGATAGTCTTATTATTTTCTATGTCCATCAGAAAACAGACAACAGAATATGCTTTACTAACCAGAAAGGGATTTATCACATTTAAAAAAAACTGGCTTGAAGAATTTTGGCAGGTGACTAAAAATAAGGATTCCTAGTTGAGTCTCCAGTAATGACTTCCAAAGCAACAATGAAGAATGAGGCTACAATTCTATAATTTGGGATCATAAGTTCAATTTCCACTGTGGGGGAGGGGAGAGTTCCCTACACCAGCAACAATGCTCTGAACGCTAACTGGTTGTCCTACAATTCAACTCAATTCTGACATTATCTACCTGGAGATAGCATCAGATTTTACAGGTAAAGGGCTCAGTCCCAGAAGACCAGCTCCCATTCCCACTTCAGGTATCAATTGCACACCCTGGTTATTACCGGTGCTTCTCACTTACCAGCTACAAACTGGAGATTCCAATAACACCCTTCAACTCAGGATGCCAATCACAAGTCCAAGTTTTTACCTGTGTCTATGTCTGACTAGTTACATGTTGGAGGTCCCCACAGCCCATTCCTTGGGTTTGATTAATTTGCCAGAATGGCTCAGAGAATGCAGAGAAACATTTCACTTACTAGATTACTAGTTTATTACAAAGGATATAACTCAGGAACTGCCAGAGAGAAGAGATGCATAGGGCAGGTGTGGGGAAAAGCCACAGAACTTATATACCCTCTCTAGGCACACCACTCTCCCCAAATCTCCATGTGTTGGCCAACCCATAAACTGTTCCAAATCCTGTCCTGCTGGATCCTTAAGGAAATTTCATTACATGGTCATGATTGATTAAACTATTTGTCATTGGCCATCAGTGCAACCTCCAGTGCCTCTCAGGATTGCAAGTTTTAACCCTCCAATCACGTCATTAATTCCACTGACAACCAGCTAGCATCCTGAAGTGCGGTCCAAAAGTCACCTCATTAACATAACAAAAGACACACTGATCACTCTCTGCGCTTGTACTGTTTCAGGGGTTTTGGGAGTTAAGGGCCAGGAACCACAGACATGAAGACCATATACATATGATAAATAATACCAACCTTATATTTTACTTATAAAGCATTATATCATGGGCTATTGACCTTGACAAAATCAGGAAGCTTCAAACTCAGAAAGTTATCTGCTAAATTTCTTGTTTCAAACCCAATTCAGGCTCATTTGATTGGCAGAACTAAATATAGTCACACCCCTATCTGCCAGGGACTCTGGGAAATGCAGTTTTTAACTTTTCTACCTCTGCACGCTTGAAGAGGGATGGAATGCAATTTAAGAAGCTGGCTTTCAGTGACTACTTTTCTGCAGGAAAGGATATTAAATGTGCTTGTATAGCCTTTTCTACAACTGAGTCTAGAAAGAAAACAGGAATTTTCAATGCATTCGGAGGTTATCTTTTCATCATAGAAATCCTTTGGTACAAAAAGAAAGTGGACTTTAACCAGATTGGCATATACAATGGAAAAAAGAGAGAATGAATGGGTATTAAGCTCCTGTAATATATAGGCTTTACAGAATTCATCTTATTTAATTCTTGTAACATTCTTCTGAGATGGTAGCAACTACTCCATTGGAGAAATGAGAAAGCCGAAATCTGAGGCTCAGACAAGTATCACAACCTCTCAACATTCAAAACACTGTTTAATGTCAAAATCCCTACTTTTTCCATTTTATGACATCTCAGACCTCTTGCTACTTGGGGACCTTGGCTCACCTATTTTGGTGAAGTTATGGAAGCCCTGTGTTTGACACCCTGACGTTTACTTCACTCTTGTCACAATAGCTCGAAAGCATGAACCTAATGTGCCTGTGGTACATAACCTGCTCTTTGGCCAAGTCACTGAACAAAATCAGTGAGGGCAGAGATGTATGCACACTGCCAAATTCCTACAAGAGAATCTTCAGGAAGATCATTTTCCCATAAAATCATTTGGCTTATTGTGGAAATACTCATAGTTGAAAAATGGAACTGAAAAAGACAAGAGCTAAAGTGGAAACACATGAAAGCCCAGGTGAGAAAAGACTTGCCCGAGAGATGTGGAAAGTAGAAAGTGTAGAGAAGAGTGCAAACGTGTCTGTTATGAAGTGTGAAAATAAAGGAAGCCTCATTTAAAGCGGAGTCTGGAAAGCCTGAAGGGGGCGCTCTGACACATACACCACTCCTTGCAGCCTGCGTAACCAACTGGAAGAAGACAGACAAGAATTACTTCCATGAGGGATGGCATTTTTCACATAGGAATTGTAACTCCTGACATTAAGAAAGGGAAGGAAGATTCCTTCCTACCCCAGCAACAACACAGTAACCACCACCTGCAGCCAATGTAGCCTCAAACTCTTGTTCTTCTCTGATAAACTTTTGTTCAATACAACCCTCCTCAGTTTCCTCCTAAAATCTGATAAAAGTTGACCTTCCCTTTGTCGCTTCAGACTTGCCTGTGGTCCACCGTAGTTTGCTCATCTGGAATTGTGATTCCTCTGCTATTTCCAAATAAGCTCATTTTTTTACTTAAATAAAATTGCTCTTTGCTCTGTTTAAAGTTAATAGGAGTATCCTTCATCTGAGCCACAATTTCATGCTTATATCTGTGTGTGACTGATTTATAAGTGTAGGTTAGGGGACACAGAGGCCCATTTAGAGGATGTTTTAGAACCTGAACACCACTAAAGTAGAAAGACCTTTGGGCATACAGAACAGTATGGGCTCCAACATATTGGAGCTGAGAGATGATTCCACAGTAAAATTAGTTAAGGAGATGCTACTCAATCCACTTGTTTTTCATAAGTTGTCATTCACATTCCCCAGGATTTCTTAGACCCTTTAAAAGGGAAATGCTTATGTAAACTTAAGAAAGCTTTCTTCAGATCTGTGGACCAGGTGTCTGTGTGTGTGTGTGTGTGTGTGTGTGTGTGTGTGTGTGCGCGTGTGTGTGTGCGCACTGGGATGTATTTGATTCTGTATCTATATCTGTGTAATACTCATTCACAAGCTACACGTATTATGAAGCACATATAGTACACAATTTTGACCTGACCACACCTTCAACCCCATCGACTAATAGACAAAATTAGATATGGTAGATGGAAGTGCCTTATAGACGAAATACTGCAGAAAATATGCAGCGGCAAAAATTTCAGCCCAGCTAAAGCCAGGTAAAAAACAATCATATACTCCCAATCAGAAAATAAAATTTCAGTATTCTTTGAAAGAGACGTAATTGTCAAGATTCTTCTACTCCAGACTTAAACCCTCAATGAAAGTATTACTTAGACTGAGACCTTTTAAATTTAAAAAGGCTTAGTAATCAGCAACTTTTAAAATGCATGTTCTACACTCTGAATAAACTTGGAAGGTAAGTTGGTGGAAAATGATCAGTACCAGAAGGAAACTCTAAACTGGGGGAATCTACAACATGATATTTGTGAATTTGTGAAGCAGACATCATCATGTGTTTGATCAGGTTTCACTTAATTGTGGTAAATATATGTGTAAACAATACATCTATCAGATAATTGCAACACACAAATTGAACAAATAAAATTGTAGTATCTTAAATACCTTTAAAATTCACCACATTTTACCAGTAAAAAAGCACTTGATTCTTATGAAACAATTATCAGAGGGTGAAATTATAGGAAGTGGGTTATTTCAAACTGTTAACTTAGGGATTTTTTTTCCTTTTCTGTCTTTTAGTGCACAATTTAGACTTTCTTACTTTCAATTCCTGATACCTATTTTTTTGGCAATGGTTGTCCATACCCCCTTCCACATGTTCTCTCTTACTATTTTCCCCTCCCATTGCACAAAATAGCTGGACGTATCTCTCTGCCTCCGTCCTCAGTTCATCTCAGTGTTTTGGGAGATAAGATTAGAGGCCTTGATCCCCCTGCTGTTAGAACAAGACCTCAATCTCTCCCTGTCTCTATGTAATCAGGTCCCTATTTTAGCTGCCACAAAGCTGTCAACAAAAGAAAATAAGCTATCCCCCATCAAGGGGTTAAATTGGATTTCACAGTGTGCAAAGGCTCTTCTGAGCAAAATTCCACCTGCACCCTCTGTCAGGCAAATTACTTCTGACTTTTAATTTATTTCTCTAGGAAATGGAAAGGTATGGCATAACCAAAGTCAACAGGGAATAAAGTACAAGGTGTAATCAGGTGCTCACCAATCGTAAGCTCCCTTCCCTGTCAGCTTTAATAGGTTCTCAGAACACACAATTTATAGAATGCATGATGTGTCCTCTGTGTTCTGAGTTTTATTTTGGACTTGTCTTGTTAAAGGCCCCAATAAGTGACAACTGACGTTTGCCTGATGCAACGGGGCTTGGAAGACGTGTATAGCGAAAACTGAGGTTAGGTCTGAGAGATTGGAAAATAAGATCAGTAATTGAACTGGACTCCTGGCTTCCTCGTGTAATGCCTAATCTGAGAGGAAATCTGATTCAGGTGATGGCAGTATTTGTTTTTCAGGATTATGGTTATCACGGATAGGGGAACCTGTTGAAAACCAGAGAAATACATTTTTAGATGAGGTTACTGTTTTGTGACTAAATCAATTTAGCAGTAAATCATTAAATCATTTAAATGATACGGTCTAACACGGTCTCTTTTCTATAATTTAACTGAACATGAGGGTATTTCTGTGATTTAATTTCAGAAAACCAATTTTAAGGGATGGAGGAGATTTATATAAATTCATAACCTCAAGTACACATCGCTATGGGGAAAATAGGAAACACTTTTGTCTCAGAGATTAAAAGTAAAAAAAAAATGTTTTTAAGATACAAATTTAATAAGTGTGCAGGAAATGCCCCTTCAATGAAGTAAAAAAGGGATAATAATGGAAAATTTCATTTTCATTATATGAGTCAGAGATTTATTGGTAGATTTTTCTTTTATGATATTATTGAACATTTAATTCAAGCTAGCTTTGAAATGAATTTTATATACAGGCAAACCTCAGAGTTATTGTGGGCTCAGTTCCACAATAAAGCAAATACCACAATAAAGTGAGTCAACTGAATTTTTTGGTTTCCCAGTGCATATATAAGCTGTTTACACCTACTGTAGTCTATTAAGTGTGCAATAGCATGTCTAAAAAATGTGCATACCTTAATTAAAAAAATACTTTATTGCTAAAAAAAAACCTGCTAGCCGCCATCTGAGCTTTCAGAGAGTTGCAATCATTTTGCTGGTAGAGGGCCCATCCTGATGTTGCTGAAACTTCTCCACCAGCAGCTGCTGCTTCACTTTGCATTTTTTATGTTATGTAGACGGCTTCTCTCCTTAAACCTCGTAAACCAACCTCTGCTAGCTCCCAACTTTTCTTCTGCAGGTCCCTTGCCTCTCTCAGCCATCACAGAATTGAAGAGAGTCAGGTCTTGACTCTGGAGGAGACTCTGGCTAAGGGGGATGTTGTGGCTGGTTTGACCTTCTATCCAGGACACAAGAATGTTCTCCATATCAGCAATAAGTCTGTTTTTAGCTTTCTCGTCCTCCATGTGTTCACTGGGGTAACACGTTTAATTTCTTTCTAGAACTTTTCCTTTGCCTTCACAGCTTAGCTACTTGGCACAAGAGGCCTAGATTTCAGCCAGTCTTGGTTTCTCACATGCCTTCTTCACGCAGCTTAATCATTTCGAGCTTTTGATTCCGCTTGGATACTTAGAGGCCACTGTAGGTTATTATTTTTTTTTAAGATTAAAAAAAAATTATTTGACAGGCAGAGATCACAAGCAGGCAGAGAGAGGGGGGAAGCAGGCTCCCTGCTGAACAGAGAGCCCAATGTGGGGCTCCATCCCAGGACCCTGAGATCATGACCTGAGCCGAAGGCAGAGACTTAACCCACTGAGCCACCCAGGCGCCCCAAGGCCACTGTAGGTTATTAATTGGCCTAATGTCATTACTGTTTCTCAGGGAATAGGGAGGCCTAAGCAGATGGAGAGACAGGGGAATGGCCAGTCAGTGGAGCAGTCGGAACACACACATTGGTTGATTAATTCCCCATCTTACAAAGGCATAGTTCATGGTGCCCCTAAACAATTACAATGGTCACATCGAAAATCACTGAGCACAGATCGCCATAACAAATATAATAATAGCAATAATGAAAAAGTTTGAAATACTTCAAGAATCACCAAAACATAACACAGAGACTTGAAGAGAGCAAAGGCTGTTGGGAAAATGGCACAACAGATTTGGGGGACACTAGGTTGCCACAAACCTTCAATCTGAAAAAAAAAAAGCATAGTATCTGTGAATTTCAATAAAGCAAAGCGCAGTAAAACAAGGTGTGTCTATTCCCCAAGAGTTTGGTTCCCCTTCTGTTGTAAACAATTAGTGATTTTCATATTTCTTTTAAGCAAATTCAGAAAAATAAACTTGATGATATTCATTTGGTAAAGAATTAGAAGGTTTTGGGGCAGGAATAATTTTTTCAAGCTATGTATACATAGTTGGGCTGACCCATTATGATCTGCTCTGAAATACTTTTTTCATCCGTTTAATGGTTTCACTGGTCATTTAAAACAACCTTGTCGAACCAACTCTATGGATTTCAGGAGAATGTGGGTTTAGGGTGAGGGTCTGGGAGTATCAAAAATGATATTCTTTATAAATGAAGACTTCGATAGGATTGCTGAAACCACACATCACTAAGTGATGGACCAGTACCGTTAATGTGTATTTTAAGCAGTGGGGCTCTTTTCATAATGAGAACCTATAATAACCACTCCAAGGAGGATGCAAGAATTGCATTGATCTTGTCCATTACTAAAGCCAACAAATTCCCATGTGACTTAATCCATTTTGGATAGGATTTTATCTCATCTGCAAACAATAACAACAAAAACTCTAACCGATTTCATCTACTGTTTTCATAATGTGGAATAGGAGATATATTCTCTGTTGCTGCTGCTTCTCTTCTTTGCCTGTTTCCTGGTCATAGAAACTGCCACCAGTTCTTAGATTTCTCACCAAGATGCTCCACTTTGTGGACAGGTGTCTTCTGACTTGGCCTCCCAAGGCGGAATGATTGCGGCCCGAGGCTAATATTGGATTCAAGGATGGTAAAATGTCTCCACTCAGGTTAGTCACATCCATATTCTTTTAATCTACATAGGGTAATACAAGCTAGGACACCTTACAAGTAACAAGTGATAAAGATGTTCTGGCCATAAAATTTATAACCAGCCAACGGACACATTTTTCCTGTCTTACATTAACAAATGACTAAACCACAAAAAAGAAAGCATAATGTCTCAACATTGGAGTATATATACCCATAGGGCTCTCTCTCCCTTATTCCCCTGGGTTATGTATGAAAAATAAATGAGCAAAAATAAGTGAGCAACTATGAACATTTAAAAAATTAGTTGTTGGGGCGCCTGGGTGGCTCAGTGGGTTAAACCTCTGCCTTCGGCTCAGGTCACGATCTCTGATCTCGGGGTCCTGGGATCAAACCACGCAGCATCGGGCTCTCTGCTCAGCGGGGAGCCTGCTTCCCCCCCTCTCTGCCTGCCTCTCGGCGTACTTATGATCTCTCTCTGTGTCAAATAAATAAATAAAATCTTAAAAAAAATAAAATTAGTTGTTAGCAGAAATAAATTTAAATATTGATGATATCAGAATAGAAAGAATACTGTCTGTGAACAAACTGAGCTCATCTTCCTCTTTCTTTCCCAACTACGGTATAAACGTTTGCTTTTCCCTTTTAAGTTCCTTCCGTTCTTTGTACAATGATCTAGCTCTATTTTCCACCAAGTTTATAGATAAGCTTTTTCACTTTAAATCTGTTCATCTTGTTTGTGATCCAGATGATAGAAAGCAATTGCACTAAATCCTTAACTTAAGTCTGTTTGCATACAAATGGCGCCTTCCAGGCCTGATTTACATTACCTAAGCAGGTTTTTTTCTGGGAAATTCACTTTCCCTGAGACTTGCATGTGGGTGTCAATTTTCATCAAGGGTGAATCCATTAGTCTCCTTCATTTCCTGATTACTCAAGGCTTTACCAAGTAGAGGGGATTTAACTTCCTTGAAAGATAAGCAATCTATCCATTTTTCTAGATATGGTAAATTTTCTCTCTGGACCTAGCCAGACAATCACAAATCCAGGTACCTAGGCCATAATCTTTTAGCCTCTGATGGAATTGCTTCTCTTGAACTGGGTTTTGCTGTTCCACAGACTTGCAGTAAAGGACACTGTGAGAGTCAGACTTAGGGAAACGTAGCCCGTAGTCATACTGAGGCCTGAGGAAATCTGTCAATAATGTGTCTTCCATGAAAGAGTTTCCAGCCAGTGTGCAGGACACACTAGTGAACTTGGATGTATACCAAGATATATACCAAGATATGGGTTCACTCAGTCTTCGGGGACATATGGTAAAGCCCCAGGACTGATCCCCTCTGGCTAAGAGCAACCTCATCCATTCATCACCTTAAAAACGTGTACCTTAAGAATGTGACATTTTCCTTTCGCTGCATTGATAGGAAAAAAGGCTGGGAACACTGCTATTAGAGCCTCATTCATAACAAGTACATCAGTAAATTTGCTAAATAACTTGTATTTCTTTAGTGTCATGTAGGATTTAAATTTTGTAATTTGACTTGTTGGTTCCCATTAGATCCTTGGAATTTCAGAGCCAAATTTAACACTGGCAACCCCAGCTCTGGTTGCTGTAGAGAGCCTTGAAGAAATGATTTGAAGTTTGACTTTAAACCTACCTTTGTTTCATGCCTTTATATTTATTTTGCTTTCACTACAAGTTTATCCTATTCTTGTGTGTCCACTTAAGACAAAGAAACTGAGGAGACCCTACGGGGGGTGGGGTGGGGGGAGCCGTTTTTTCCTTTGCTTCTTGTCTGGCTTCCATACTTGCCAGGACCTGCACCTCCAACCCACTCTAAACATGCCTTGGAATGTAAATAGCATATGTCCTCCTTGTATGGGACAATAGATAACCTGTAAGGAGTGGTTGGGCAGGGTCCTCATAAACATTCTCCAAGACCATGACACCAAGACCCCTGACTTCAGGGAATGAGTGACTTATGAAAGACACCTGGACCTTGTCCTTGTTCTGACCAGTTCCTGGACGCTCCAGAGGACACGCGCTGCAGACCCCAAGCAAAGAGGAGACTCATGCTCTTTTCCTTCCTGCGTCTCCGGGGCGCTCCGTCCATGTCTCTCTCATTCTCTCTCTCCCTCTCTCTCTCTTTCTCTCTCTCTCTCTCTCTCTCATGTATGTATGTGTGTGTGTGTGTGTGTGTGTGTATCCATCTTAAGTAAACTCTGCTTTAACCGCCTGCTGGCTCCTGATTTCCATCCCTTACAAAGCCAAGGACCCTCTTGGCAGATCCTGTGCGATCCCCTCTGGGTCCCTGGACCCAGCCTGCCTGCATCACCTCGTGGGTATGTGTTTGTGCATTTTCCTTTTCTTTTCTTTCTGCTCTGTGGTGTGTCATCATGAATTTGGTTGGGAACATATGAGACATGGAGATAATACGATATAAAAAAATATAATGGGACCTATATGTATATGATAATTAATGACTTATGAAACAAAATAGTCTCAATTTCATCTCAGATAAATTTAACACGTGGTAAAATTCTAAATCTCACCTTTTACACAGAGGCAGTGGGGCTGTGTAGAAGCAGTGGAAACTGTTTCTAAGAATAAAACTAAAGAAACATGCAAAAAGTAAACCGGACTTTCTTAACAGAAGAACAAGTTCAGGTAATCTACTTAAATTTAAACAACATCACTGTTGAGAGAGGACAGTAAAGCAGAGGGGTAAGAAAAGCTCTTACAGGTTCCAAATTCCACAGCTCCCTTTGGGAACACAATTACTAATTTCACAACATGAACAGGGAGGGAGATGGATTTGTTGAGGGAAAACAATGCATCAGGAACTTTATTTGATTGTCATTCCCTTCAGTTCTAATAATCCTGTGAAGTATTATTACTCACATTTTACAAATAAATCAGTGAAGACTCATAGAGTTTCAGTATCTTGTTCAGGAAAACAGCATACAAGCAGCCAGGCCAGGATCAAACCACAGTGATTATCTGCCACCGGGGGCAGTGTAATTTCCACGATTAGGAGTTGTCTCTAATAAACCCATGACCAATCTTAGAAGACTTGAGATTTAAATCTTTGTGGATGCCAGTTATGAACACAGTGGGCCACTTCTGTCTAGACAAGATAAGTATGCCAAGAGTCCAGCATGACTGTAGCTAAATTTGATCCTGAATCTTAAACCAGACAGAGGAATGGAACAGCAATAGAAAGCCAAGGATGACAGAGAAAAGGGAACATGAATGTAAGTGGAAGTCACACACCCTGCTTCCCAACAGGGTATGGATGCCCAGATACTATTCTGAAACCCTGGTAGGATGTTCTGACAATACTTACTGGTCATTGCACATGGTGTTCTCTCTCTGGGATGCTTTCACCTTAATTCCATCTTTCTGGCCATGTAACTAGCCTACCTTCTATTTTCCTATACTTATTCATTCAGCCATTGCTTTCTGAAAACCTCCAGTCTGCTAACTCCAGAGCTGTGAAGCAAGGTGGTCAACTAAATCCTATACACTCAGAATTGGGCAATGTGTGGTTTTCATGGTCAGAATTTTTATAATTTTGTGGAAAAATACATTTATTTGGGTTTATTTGCTTAACATCATTGTGTCTTACACATACTTGTTTATAGCTCTTAACCAAGTGAGGCAGTTATGGGTGTGTATTTTTGTTTCTGTTTTTTTTTTAAATTAATTTGTATTAGCTTTAGAAATCATTTATTTATTTATTTTGAGCTAGAAAGTGAGCAGGGGTGGGGGCCAGAGGGAGAGGGAAAGAATCTCAAACAGACACCTCACTCAGCATAGAGCCCAACGTGGGGCTTGATCCCATCCCCTGAGATCATGGCCTGAGCTGAAATAAAGAGTCAGATGCTTAACTAACTGAGCCATTCAGGCTCCCCATTTCTATTTTTTTAAATGAGAGTTTCTGACTTGGATAATGTTAGCTCCTGGGGACTCAGCGATGTGCAAGACACAAACTCAGCCCTTGAAATATTCAGAGATATTCAGATACTGGTTCTTAGGTAGTTGATGCAGGTTAACAAAATAAATGAAGGGATGAACATCTGGATTTACCAACTTGATACTCTGGGGAAGTTAAAGAAGGAAACATTCAGACAATGATGGAATGACCTAGCACACTAATTATTTGATGCAAATAAAAAGAAAGGCATCTCAATACTCGTATGCACAGTTAGGCAGAACTGAAGCTAACTATAGATGGTGCACAAAGGGTAGAAGTTCTGTTCAGAAGGTGCAGCAGAACCTCTCCCGTGAATGGGACACATCGACAGAAGCAGGGCAGGGGGATCAATTCCTTTACCATTTTAATGACACAGTGATTGGGAGCCACGGTAGTTTGCTTGAGAAACTAGGGGACAGACTGCAATTACTCTGTGCAGACATAAAGACTGGCTTGTGAAAGGGCTAGCACATCAGGAGAAGGCTGAGAAAGTGGATCCACCTCTAGGTATCAGTGTAGCCTGAGGATAACGGTGAGAACATGTCCTGAAATGCAGGTTACCAGGCCCAGCCCAGCGATTCAGCTTTATGAGATCTGCTGTGTGGACTCGGAATCTACCTATTCCAGGAGTGTTTTCCTAGATTTCTACACAAGCGCTCTGCAGCCCCAGTTGTGGGAAGCATTCCTTCGCGCAGGCAGGATCTGTTCACGAGGCGTGACTGGACTGACAGATGTGAGGGGACTCTTGAAGTATGTCACTAAGAAAAATGTAGATTTCCAAAGAACGTTTTCCTTTTTCAGTCTTGAGAAAGAGCTGCGAAGCTGGCTCTGTGCAAGGCTAATGAAGGCTGTGCTTTATATTAAAGGCTCCCTGCTGTGGAGCTGTCCACTTCAGCACTAGCCTCGGCTTTCAAGTGTTAATGATCAGGAGCTCCTCTTTCCCCAGAGGGATGAGGCACGCTCCTCTGTCCTTTAGGGGCTCAGGCACTTGGCTCTGATGTTCTGACATTCTGGGACTCAGATGGTAGAGATCTCTAGTTTGGATTTGACTTTTCCAAAATCACTCTCACCTCACCTGTTTACTGCATGTAATCCAGAGCTCAGGGTCTCAATCAGTCTCCACAAGAAGGTTTTTCTTTTCTTTCTTTCTTTCTTTATTTCTTTTTTTTGAATCTGTGAGAACACTCGGGGTATGAAGAATGATAGAAACACAGGGGGTCAGGAGGACCCGGGTTCAAATGGAGGTTGGCCAATTACTAGGTGTTTAATATTTGCTGCTTAATACATACTAGTTTCTTCATCTGTGAAATGGGGACAATAAACCTGCCATGGTGGGGGTAATTCATCCAATCTACAACTATATATTGAGTAACAATTAGGGGCTGAGCATGCTGATAGGAGGTGGGTGTAGGCTGATGAATAAAGCCAGGGTATCGGCCTTTTGGAACTTGGGGAACTTGGGGGAAAAGACAAGCAGTGTAGATATAAATATCCAGAAGCCCAATTACAAATTGTGATAACTTTCTGTGGAGCAACTTTCTGTGGAAGATAATAAAGATTAAAGGGGAAGATGGGGATACTTCAGTAGAACGGCAGAGCCTCCCTGGGCCAGTAATCTAGAGGAGCATATACAAGCATGCAAAGAGCTGGAAAGAGTATATCAAATAGAAAAAAAGTAAAAATAGTAAGTTCCTGAGTTAGGAAGAACTTCACCCACAAGAGGCCGGTGACACTGGGGAAAAGCAACATGAGATCAAATTTGAAGAAATGAATATGGACCAAATCACGCATGGCCCAAGTAGCCAGACACAAGAATTTCGATTTTATTCTATATATAATGGGAAATTATTGAGAGAGAAAGACATGTTCCAATTATGAGAATTATATATGAAATGACAACTTCTGGTGCATAATAGATAGTCTATAAATAGCGGTTCTTTGGAATTCATGATTCACAGTATAACTAAGCTCTCAGTCCCATAACATGACAGAATAACAGAATTTTATTGGTTATGGAGTTCATCAAATTACTGAGTATCTCATAAATTGAATGACCCGATCTGTCCAATAACCAAGTCCTTTAACCTGCAGATTGAGAACAATATTTCCTGTAAGTGGTGAAAATGGTTCAAGTGCCAAATTTCCCCAAATGGGGTAGGAAATGAGTGCTTAATAAACCCTGAGTGACATAATTTTTTTTTTAACAAAAAGACTTATACACGCTATTGGTCTGCAGTCCACAAGGAACAGAAATTTCCTCAAAACCTATTCTGTTGATCTATGGTAGATATTTTTAACCTAATGTGTGTGAATGAAGAAGGCATGATTCAGAGCAGTTAGGCAACTTTTCCAATTACATCCAGTTAGTGAAGGAGGGATCTGGGAAGACTGCACCAACATGACGGTTTCCCAGATTTATCACTGTCAATTCCTAGACTGTAGACTTCCTGTAGTTCTCTTTTGAAATATTAAGTCACATAACTAGTAGAAAGAAGAGTGGGTCCATTAGGTCATGACACGTCAAGTTACCAACTATTCACAGCAAATAAAGAGATTACAAAAAGGAAATATTTAAAAAAGGAGGCAAGAAAACCCAAACTTTCACTGGACTATGAACCAAGTCACATGCATTTGAATAGCTGCAAAAGCTATACATGATTAAACATTAGTAAAGCCATTCCAATTAGAAACTGAATCTCATGTCATATGACCCTTAGAAATAGAATGGCATGACACTACGAAGGTCCTCTTCAAAGAACACTTAAACCAGCCCCGTAGGTTAGTTCATCTGTCTGGATTCTCACTCTCATGACCCTGAGGTCATGACCTGCGCCAAAATCAAGAGTCAGACACTCAACCAACAGAGCCACCCAGGTGCCCCTAAAGATTTTATTTTTAATAAACTCTACACCGAGCATGGGGCTCAAACTCACAACCCCGAGATCAAGAGTTGCACGCTCCACCGACAGAGCCGACCCGCCAAACCGGAAATCCTGAAACACCATGAAAGGGCTTATTGCCACACTGTATGGATCTACCTCACTTTTTAAAAACAATTCATTTAAGGGGGATACGAAAAGTTACATAAAATATAAATGTTGGCAATGAATTAAGTAGACAGAATTATACATCCCCTCATGAAATCATCAACCTTTTTTAAATGAGGTGCAAACTGTTGTTATCATCGTCATCCCCTGCCCCCTTTTCTTTTCTTTTCCTTTCCAAATGCAGTATCAGAGATGTGTTTCTTTGTGAAAGCCAGCAGGTGGCTCTCTGGGGTACAGCTGTCAAAAAAAAAAAAAAAAAAAAAAAAAAAAGGCACAACTCCCAACTCCCTTACATGGTACTACTGAAAACAGACACCTGAAAGCTCAAATAAAACCACTGTTAACACCATGGCCCTGCCCATCTCTGCCCCACCTTAGTATGCCAATTTTAATGCTGAAAATGTTAAATTTTTGTCCAAAAGAGCCCTTAACTAGCTAGAAAGAAGTTTTCACCATCCTAACAGCTTGGCACAGGAAGTAGTTAGTTTTCCCCTCCCCGGAGTGAGCAGTATCCATTAGAACAAGCAAATGACAAGCAAGTCAGACTAAGAAAAAAGGTGTGGATAACTTGAAAGTGGTCTAAAATGTCAGAGTTTGTGTTTCCAGAGGACCAGTATCAATATGTTAAATGACACATAAATTTAATATCGGTTTATTTCTACTCAATATTATCCATATTGCATTCTTTCCATAAAACCAACCGCCCAAAAAAATCGCTTTGAGTCAAACTCTACTGAAGACATTCAAATACATTTGAATTTGGTAAGCATTCAGTCTTATGTCATGGATTAGGATGTGACTTCTCATAAGTAATCACTATTCTCAGGTTTCATAGATATTTCATGCTGTATTTACTATTCAGTTGAATATATTATACTAAGAATCAAGCTTGTAGTTTACAAGATATTAATCTAGGAGAATAAATTATGACTTTGTATCAAGGATCTCTGAATTTGAAGCACAAACTGCTGTTTTGGTAAAAGTTGCCAGAAGACCTTTCTTATTTAGCTTTTTAACATAACTAGACAAAGCAGGTTATCTCCAGTCACAGGTTTGTTTTTGCCAAAGGAGTTTACTCAGAGTTTACCATAAACGCAGTTTATTAGGAATGAAACTGTACTATTTGGAGAGTTAGTCAAGGCTGGTAACTGAATGAATTAATAATTCTCATGGCTTTAAAGTTAATTCTTACTTGAGGCTCCACAATCATACATATTTTAATATCAAAAGCTAGAAGGTGAATATTTAAAAAAAATTTTTTTGAAAGGCTCACTGTAACCCAAATTTGAAATGAAGCAGGTTTTTTGGTGTTACTCTCTGTAAAAGAGAAAATCAACCAGCCTGGATTTCTTTTAAATTTTTTAAATTTTTATTTATTTGACAGAGAGATCACAGTAGGCAGAAAGGCAGGCAGAGAGGAAGAAGCAGGCTCCCTGGTGAGCAGAGAGCCCGATGCGATGGGGGGCTCCATCCCAGGACCCTGAGATCATGACCTGAGCCGAAGGCACAGGCTTTAACCCACTGAGCCACCCAGGCACCCCATAAACTAACAAGTACCTATATTCTTTTTTTTTTTTAATTTTACCTATTTATTTAACAGAGAGATACACAGAGAGAGAAGGAACACAAGCAGGGGGAGTGGGAGAGGGAGAAGCAGGCTTCCCCCTGATCTGGGAACCAGCCTGGATTTTAAGATAGGATCCCTTTAAAAAAATGAAAAGAAAAGAAAGGAAAATAAGGACTCGGGATTCCCATCTATTTGTGAAACCTGAAGTTAATGTTATAGTTACAGATAAGCTGTTTTTTCAAGATCCATAACCATGCTATTAAAATAGTTTCCTTCCCCACCCACCCACCAGCCCCTTTGCTCAGAACTATTTTACATTGTTCATATAACAAACTATTACCCATTCCTCTTTATCAAGGCAGCTAAGTGTTATATAATACATGTCTGTAAACTCAGTCTTAATTGAAGCCAATAGCCTATTCCCGCTCACATTATCGATGAAAAAAAAAAAAGAGAGAGAATATAAGAACAAACTAAGCATCCCCTCTTTCAGTTAAAAGAGAATAGTAGTCCCCCTCTTATCCATGGGGGAGCCGTTCCAAGACCCCCAGTGGATGCCTGAAACTGAGGATAGTTTCAAAACCCTGTATATACTGTTTTTCCCTTCACATTCATACCTATGATAAAGTTCAATTACAAAGTTGGCACAGTAAGAGATTAACAGTAACTAATGATAAAAGAGAACATTGTAACATACCATAATAAAAGGCATGTGAATGAATGTGGTGTCTCTCTCTCAAACGATCTTATGGTACCGTACTCTCCTGATGATGTGAGGTGATAAAAGGCCTACGTGATGAGACGGAGTGAGGGGAAGGGCGCAGGCATTGCGACATACCATTAGGCTCCTACTGACCTGACAACTCATCAGAAAGAGGAACCTCTGCTTCCCAACTGCGGCTGACTGCGCACGTCATTGAAACAGCAGATAAGGTTGTATACGGGTCAAATTTGTTATGAACCAAGACACAGGCGATTGGGATATATGACCAGATTTCTCCCCACCCTGATTCCACCCCCCTCACACACACCTGCCTCTTTTCTGAAATTTCAGTTTTTCCCCCTTGCCTTGAGGGATCTCAGCTCCTCCTCTCCATTGTAGTTATCACATGCTCGTCTACCTGAAATCTGGAATGTAAACACATCAAAATTAACTGTAAGAAAGGGAACGCTTATCTGAGCCTGACAGGTTCCGCCAATTTCCTTGCACTATTCCACTCCTCCACATTTTGCGCCATTTTTCACGTTTTACGTAGAGACTACTGTCAGTCTGTCCGCTCCCTCCTGCTGTTGGTTGTCGATCTGTGGCTGCCTTCCCACTGTGCTAAATCATTCAGTTCCTCTTCAAGCAACACCTCTCATTGATCACTCCAGAGGGGCTGCTTCTGAAAATGTTGATTCAACTCAGTAGGGAAGATGGGCTGGTGCGGTTGGAGGAGGAGAACTGGCAGAAACTCTCGAAAACAACACACCTCCTAGTTTCCATTGGAATAAAAAGCAATCACACCCCCTCCCCTGCCTCTTCAGCAAACTTCTGCCAAGTTGGCAGATGATTCTAACTCAAAGGAAAGAAGGACAAGTACAAAACCAGCTGAATGGCTTCACAGGAAACAACTGTTCATTTCTGCCCTTGCACTCCTTGCCTACCCCCAAGAGAATCTCAAAGCCAGCTGCCTTCAGAGTTATCATGATCTGCTTGGATTCTAAACCTGGAGAATTGAGATTAATGAAAAGTACTTTTGCCACTAAAAATACCTTTCCCAAAGCAGTGATTTCCTAACCCACAACTGTTTAGAATGGCATCGTTTAACAATGTTTATAAGTCATAAAACATGCATTGGGCTGATGTATGAGTTTGTATCTTTAGAGGAACTAGAATTGCAAACAAACAAAAAATGCAGGGAGAGAGGAAAGAAAAACGTTCTAACAGATGTGTTCACTAGTAAATAGAACACACAACATGTGCTGCAAAATAAAAGAACCATTTGGCAACATCAAATATCTTGGCATCTGTGTTAGATTTGTAACCACAGTAAAATATTGATATGGACCATAAAATTCAAGTTCTATATTCCTGTGCTTCTGGGTGACTCTGCTTTGAAAGACTTTTTGCACTGCGGAATTGTTCTTGTTCATCAAAGACACTTTATGACAAACCTGTTTTATGACATTGCATTGCCAGGCTCGTTTTCAAAAAGTAGATGCAAAAAATGGAAACATCTATTAATTCTAAGCGAGGCGTAAATTTGACATCTGAAATGAATAGAGAAGAAACTACACAGCTAGGACCCCCTGATGGGAAGATGTACTTAAGGAAATATGCGCAGATAAAAGGTCATTTAAACTTGAAGCTGAGTTTCAATATTAACCTTATATTTAGTTATACATTGTGGAATTGGTTATTTTCAGAAAAAGTGACATGATAAATGGTAGCATCTATCGTTGTATAATATATAGTATTTAATAATTAAATGTTTTTATGTAAATATGTAATCATTTAAATGGCATGACAAATAACATTTTAACAAAATATTAAATACATATTTTATCAGTTTTATAACTTATACCATATTACAAAAATAATTTATATATAAAAAGTAGTATAGAAAATATACATAATTTATGAAGACAAAATAGTATAGTTAAATATAATTTTTTCAACAAAGCCTCCATACTGCTTATGAATGCAACTAGTTCTTAAAATTGTTTTAACTTTTTCTTCTGGTAGATATTTCTCTATATGTATTTTTTTTTTTACAAAGTATTTGCAGTATTATTTGTTGTCTCATCAATGTTAGACATTAATTTCCCAATATGAAATATAAACATTTAATATTCTCACCCAAACCCTTTGCTATAATTACAACTATGAGTTAAATAATGAGCAGTTACAGTTACTTTTCACAAAGCAATATCCATAGTGTAGTAATAAAATAATCATAGTATACTGCTTTGCTCGGAATGAACAAATGGTCGTGTCTTTTTAAAAATTTGTAATTTGATCTCCCCTTCTCATTCATTCATTTCAAACTCCAGCAGATATGTAATTTACTAAACTCCCTCTCCCATCCATCTCCACCTGACCTCCAGCCCTGACCATCCTTCTTGAAACCCCTGTTCTGTGCCTACACGTAGGCTTCCTTCTTCTTCTATTTAACTGTCATCCTGTAACTAGCCTATCCCTCTTCTCAGGTACTCCCTTCATTTCTTTTATGTGTTGTACGTTCCACACCTGGGTCATTGTCTTCCTGGTTGTTGCTTTACTTTCTTGTTTGAAGAAATTTCTAGGATTTCCCTAAGAAATGGTATCTGTTTCAAGACGTTACACATCTAAAATTATCGTTATTTCAAAAAAAAATGTATCTTCATTTCTTCTTTCCACTGGATTCAGTTTGAGCAAAAAAAGTCTAATTTGAAGATCAATATCTCTATGTTCAACATTTTTGTTCCATGACTGTTTGGCTTTCAGATTTTCTCTGAAAAATCCAGTGTCCTTCTGTATCACAATGCTTTCTGAGTTCTGCAAGATCTTCTTTACAACAAGTGTTTAAAATTTCATGATGGTACACCTTATTGCAGTACTATCTTATCATTCCCTGTGCGGTCCATAGTCAATCCTTTTAATAGGATTGTGTCCTCAATTCAAAGATATTTCCTTGTACTCAGTACTTTTATAGGAATTCTGGGAAGATTGAAAAGAAAAAAATGGACTATGGAATTTTATCAGTTGGATATTAAACCTTCCAGAATAATTGTCTGATTTGCCCATGGTTTCCTTCAGATTTTCCATCTCTCTTATGCTTTACTTTGTGTGGTATTATCTCAGTTCTAACACCTAACATTCTTTTTGTTTTTTCCCTTTTCTGCTATTTTATTTTTTAATTTGCAAGAGCTCTTTTTTATTATTGTTTTTGCTTCTTCCTGTTAGAGAGAATTTTCTTCTTAAGTCATACCTGTGATAACTTCTTAACTCTCAGAAGATAATAATTGCTAGATTTTCTAACATTTTTTTCTCCTCCCTCTATTATGTCTGTTCTCTCTGAATCCATTTTTGTGGGTGTTATTTTATGTATTTGGACTCTATTTTTCATTAGCAGGCTTTCCTTATACATGTGGTGGAGACTATCTGTTCATATTTAAGAAGGGGTCTCTAGGTGCTCGAGCAAGGGCTTGAACCCTGCTGGGCTTAACTACCTGGAAGAAAAGGAATTCTTCTTCTCCTCCCATGGGTACTTATTTTCTATGTGTGTCTTCACTAGCAGAGCCATATTTCTTCTAAAGATTTTATTTATTTATTTGAGAGACAGAGAGAGCATGGCATGGGGGAGGAGCAGAGGGAGAAGGAGAAGCAGTCTCCCCACTGAGCAGGGAGTCCAAAGCAGAGGCTGGATCCCAGAATGCTGGGATCATAACCTGAGCTGAAGGCAGATGCTTAACTCACTAAGCCCCCCAGGTGCCCCTCGTTCAGGGGCACCATATTTGACCAAAACAATATAAGCTTTGTTTTTAAATTGAAAAGAATGTTACATATGCTCTTAAAAATAAGAATAGAAAAAATTGTGTATATTTTTTCATATGAAGCATTGTTTGAGTCAACCTTTATATTTTTTCCTCATATCAATTTATCCCATCTCCTTTAAATTTGCTGTAAAGGGTATATTTATACTGAAAATACCAAGGGCCTTTAAGAGTGATAAAGCAAAACAAAATGAGTATGTCCCCAGAATGATTTCCTTATGTTAAATATAATTAGACTTGGTATGTAAAGTCCCAAATATAATAGATACAAATACATGCCACTGAGAAAGACCACACTGTCCAGAGACAGAACATCATCATTAATTATTCAAATTAAAGGAACAGATTCTGTTTTGAGAATTAAACTGAACAAGTAGACATAAAATGGATGATACAAGTCATTAGTAGAAGTAAACCCAGTCTACCTAGAAAGGTGTGAGTAAATAGTTGTGAAATAGTCACAATTCCAATCAAGGTACCCTACATGGAATTTAGGGAGGCAGAATCAAAGTACAGCTGAAATGTAGTAAGGATATGTCTAAATGATTGCACTGAATTTGTCTAGAGAAAGACAAACGTGAACAAAAGAGGAGGATCTCTTGTTGAAACACAGATCGAGAAAATTCAAGGACAGGGTGTCATCATGAGGTCATCCATCAGTCTACACTAAGACTATCAAAGTACTGAACTGCTAGGATGGATAGATCAGGATATGAAAGGAACTCTGCCATCATGCTTAAGTAGCTCATGCCCAAGCCACTCTGGAAAACAGCATGGGCGTTCCTCAAAAAGTTGAAAATAGAGCTACCCTACGAGCCAGCAATTACACTACTGGGTATTTACCTTAAAGATACAAATGTAGTGATCTGAAGGGGCACATCCACCTGAATGTTTATAGCAGAAATGTCCACAATAGCCAAACTATGGAAAGAGCCTAGATGTCCATCAACAGATGAATTGATAAAGAAGATGTGGTATATATACACAATGGAATACTATGCAGCCATCAAAAGAAATGAAATCTTGCCATTTGTGATGACATGGATGGAACTAGAGGGTATTATGCTGAGCGAAATAAGTCAATCAGAGAAAAGCAATTATCCTATGATCTCCCTGATATGAGGAATTTGAGACACAGAGTGGGGGGTTTGGGGGGTGGGGAAGGAAAAAATAAAACAAGATGGGATCAGGAGGGAAACAAACCATAAGAGACTCTTAATCTCACAAAACAAACTGAAGGTTGCAGGGGGGAGTGGGGGAGGGAGAAGGTGGTGTGGTTATGGACATTGGGGAGGGTATGTGCTATGGTGAGTGCTGTGAAGTGTGTAAGCCTGATGATTCACAGACCTGTACCCCTGGGGCAAATTATACATTACATGTTAGTAAAAAAATAAAAAAAAAAAAGAAAGTCATGCCCAGACCTTAAAATTTTGTAGTCTTATACCAGGAAATCATTCCCATAAATCCACCTCCCATTGGAAATGTCTCTATAATTATTTTGCCATAACTCTGATGTCCCCAGGGAGACTGGGCCGCATTTGATCATCTGCCCAGATGTGGCCAGCAGGCTTTCCTTTGTTTATTTTGTTGCACAGCTGAGATCAGGACAGAATATTAAATAAGACCTTGCTAAATATTCTGATAAATGAATAAAGGATGTTAGTGGGATAAGCAAAGAAATATTTAACCAAGTTTTCTGGTTTATTAGATTCATTGGACTTCGGTTTTACATGGTGTGCCCTACAGTATTGTCTATGTCTCTATTTCTGCAAAGTCGAGGCCAAGTTTTTAAAGGTCAAGAAAGGAATAATAAGTGTGCTCGTGTTCGGGTTTAGCATGGAGCTCTTCCCAGCCTCCTACATTCTTTCTTTGTGACTGAGTACTTTCCTTCCCCTGGGTTACTGGCAGTGGGAATATGTACCCTTGTCAGGAGATTACTCTGATATTTACTCATAAGGGTTTGATCGTTTTCTGTAGTCAGAAAGGAAAAACTTATCAGAAGACAGTATAGTAATTCAAACTGAAAACGTGCATACACCATAGCACAGAACTGCCTTCTTTATGGTAAATAAGCATTACAATTCAAACATTTAAAGACATCTGTGTTCAGTACTACCCCGCATGTTTTCATTGAGTGATCATGGTAAGTGGCTTTGAATTAGAAGCACGGGTGTTACATTTACACTACAGAAGACTATTGGCTTTTCCACCTGTATTTTAACTACTGAGAAAGGCAATAGTGAAAATGCTGTAAAAAGCACCTAATCTGTTGATTAGAAAATCAACAGAATAAGTTAATTTTAATTGAATATTCACAAGCTATTTATATGTATTTTTTTTTTTTTTGGACGTGCTATAATCTTTTAAGTTGTTTGTTAGAGTTAGCCTCCTGAAATCTATCCATCTGGGGACACTGACAATATCGAATTCCATTTCCTGCCAAGCTGATGACTAAATCGGTCATAGTGACCAAAATAAGATAATGCCACCCTAGAAATCTTCTTGAAATACAGTCTGCCTTCCTTAGTGATTGTGGGAAACAGTCAATTGCACCTATCACATTATATCAAACAGAGAGATGATGCAGAAGACACCACCAACGGACCATGTTTAAGTTAAGAAAATGCCAATGACACGCTAGAGCAAGTGAGGGGATATGCTAGCATCTCACAATTAAAGGAAAAACAAACAATATCAAGTGATCTAAGGGAGAAATTGAGACCTGAAAAAACCCCATTTATTATAGTAATTGAAAAAGGGGAGTTGGTCCAAAACTGCTATCTCTGTGTTCGCTCACAGAGGTGTTGGCTCAAAGGCCCTGAAGCGCCTTTATTGGCAGGACAGGAGGCTTACTGGAAAAAGCAGGAAGATCTCCACTTCTCCACAAACTACAGCAAAGCTACTCACTAGTCACTCAAGGGAGTGACTATCCACCCAGGGAGGATGACAAAACCATGTATTTTAAGTTGTTAAATTCAAGACTGTCCTATAAGGTGTTTTAGCCTCTGAGGCTCATTCTCTCTTAGGGATCCACTAAACCTGATGGCAGGGTGACAGTTGGCACAATCTGTGATATGCAGACACCTGTCCACTAGGAATTGGACAGGAACCATCCATGTGCCTTACTGAGGCTACAGGATGGGAAGTAACTACTATACAGAAATGGCTTTCAGCTGCTACTGCTCAAGGCCAGTCCTGGATTAGTGATGAGGAACTAAAAAGGCCTTAAATACTTTTACAAATCCCAGCAAAATGATCTCCTTAATTAAGTGTATAATGATACACTGATACATGAGGAGTGATACAGAAATGATCTGCCTACACCAGGCTTTCATCTTAGATGTATGTGGTTCTTAATGACATCTCTGAAAATCACAGACATTCCTCTAACAAAGACCTGAGGCCATTTTCTCACGATGAATAGCCACTTCATAGTAAACACCATCTCTTTTAGCTTTTTAAAAAAATATCTAATTCATACCTTTAATTTGATGTTCTTCCTTGTTAGTGCCCCCCCCCCAATATTTTTCTCTTAGTACGTCATTCTGGGAGCGTTAACACAACTTAGGTTCGTACTACCACCACAGTCAGGATACAGAACAGGGGCTACACCTCAAAAAATTCCACTGTGCTAAAGCTTTGTATTCAAATGCTCTCATCACCCCAAAGTCTGGCAACACGTACCTACTCTCTGTCCCTATCGTTTTGCCTTTTCTGAAACATTGCACAAGCGAATTCATACAATGTATATAGCCTTGTGAGTCTGGCTTCTCTTACTTAGCAAAATGCATTTGAGATTCATCTATGTTATTTGTGTATCAATAGTCCATTCCTCTTTCTTGCTGAGTAGTAGATCATTGTATGGAAGGTCCATAGTTTGTGAATCCACATACTGAAGGACATTTTGGTTGATTCCAGTTTTGGGCTATTATGAATAAGGCTGTTATAAATATTTCTATATATAAACTAATTTTTTTTTCTTTGATAAAGACCTAGAAGTGAGATTTCCGGCTCATACTGGAAATGTAAATTTAACTTTTGGCTCTTAACTACTTGTTTTTATCCACAGGTAAGCAGATGGATAGATTCTGACTGTGTCTATACATAATTACCCTATCAGCATCTTATTATTAAGTACATATTCTGTTCCAAGCAGTGCCAGACACTAAGGACCCAGAGATGAATAATGCATTGTATATTAAGTACACGCATGGATGTGTGGACATAAGCAGTGTGTTCATTTCTTAAGGCTACCATAACAAACTACCACAAATTGAGTGCCGTAAAACAACAGTGCTCTCTCATGGTTCCAGAATCTGGAAGTTCCAAATTAAAGAGGCAGCAGTGCAATGTTGCCTCTTAGACTCTGAGCAAAACCCTCCTTAGTTTTCAACCTGGCCTTTACGGTAGCCAGCAATCCTTGGCTTTCCTTGGTTTGGAGCTGTAGTACTTCAGTCTCTGCCTCCCTCCTCCCTTCCATGTTCTTCTTTTAAGAAGCTAATCATATTGGATTAAGTCCCCATCCTACTCTAATATGACCTTGTCTTAACTAATTACATCTGTAAAAACCTTACTTCCAAATAAGGTCACAGGTTAGCTTGTCAACTGTCCTGCTAATTTTTAGGGGGACACAATTCAGCCAATAAAAACAGGGATAAAGATGTATTATGTGCTGACCATTGGCCAGCTACTGTGCTAGGTGTAGAGAACTGAATGGTCAGCCGATTAGGCAAAGCTCTGGGTCTTACCGACTCTATAACTTAGTAGGCAAGATAGACTTTAATACAATAATGATACAGAATCTGTTTATAAAAGTTGGTCCTTCTTAGAAGCAGCACAGGATGCTCTCGGAATGAAAATAAGGGGTTCTAACCTGGTCTAGGGTATGGAGAAGGCTTTTCTGAAGAAGTAATATTTAAGATTAACTTAAACACCAGCCACACGGAGGTGGGGAAGCATCCCAAGACGACAGATGAGCATATGAGAAGGATTGGAAGCTGGGGAGAATATTATGTTCCAGGAGTTCAGCGTAAAAGTGTAAAGGAACAGTATCAGGAGAGGCAGACAAGTTGGCAGGGGGTTGATTACGTAGAACTTTGTGAACCTGCCTTGAATTTTAGACCACACCTTAAAAGGCAACATGAAGTCACTGTAAAGTTGTATTTTCGAGGCTGACATGATCAGAAATGCACTTACAAAGATACCTCCCCCCAATATGTGGAGACTAGATTAAAGATTTTATTTATTTATTTGAGACAGAGAACACAAGCAGGGGTAGAGGCAGAGGAAACAGCAGACTCCCTGCTGAGCTGGGAGCCCAAGAGGGGGCTCGATCCCAGGACCCTGAGATCACGACCCGAGCCAAAGGCAGACGCTCAGCCGTCTGAGCCACCCAGGTGCCTCTGTGGCGAACAGATTAAACAGATCAAGTTTAAAGGAGATAATTAGTATATTTAAATGTTTAATATAAGATAGAGCGACTTGGGTCAGAGGGGTGTTGATGGAAAGAGAAGGAGGCTCAGGTTTGAGGAAAACACTGGATGTGCCCTCAGTAAGAATTACACCCAGTAGGACGGCGAGGACAAAGGGGTAGAATAAAAACAAACAAAAGAACACCTCTCACATTTCTAGCACAAACTCCCAGATCAGCTAAAGCACCTTTTTTACCGACTTAAAGACCACCAGCGGGTGTTCACACCTGGGGTGTGAGATGCACCAGGAGTTCTACTTGTGACACAGCAAGTTTTTGAGTGTCTGAGAGACATTCAAAGGATTATATCTAACCAGTACTTGGATACAAGACTCCAAAGCCAGAAGAGGCGTCTGGGTTGGATACCTACATCTTTGAGTCAACAGCATAGAGATGGCAATTTAACCAAGAGAATGAATGAAATTATCTAGGCAAGGAGGATAGAATTAGAAGAGCTAAAACTGAGCCCTGAGGAACTCCTCATTAGAAGGTCGGGCAGAGAGGAGGTTCTGGGAAAGGAGAAGGAGGGCAACTGGCATTTTTGCTGAGAGATACAACTCCAGGATAGGGTTGGAGGTGGGGCTAATGGGAGCCCTTGGAAGCAGATGGAACAGCAAACACTGAGGGCAAAGCCTCAAGAAGCTCAGAACATACTGGCAAGTTGGTTAGCTTGGTTGAAGGATAGGATGTATGAACCGGTGTAGGAGGAGGGAAACCTTGAAAGTTAGGACGAGATCAAATCAAGGCAAACCTTGGCTCAAACATTTTGTTTTTCATCTAACTGGTACGTGTTGGGGAAAACTGCGTTGGAACAGAATGTTAAATGGATTCCCTGCAATCATTGCCTGGGAGGGAAGGACAGTGGGACTTAATTCAGATTGCATTTCAGTAATGTACTTTTTTTCAATTAGGTAGAATGTGGTCCTACTATAGACACACTTTTTAGAGTCCTGTACTCCCTACCTTCTTCCTATGCAAATGGGTGGTTTGTATTTACTCACAACGAAACGAAGAATGTAAATACGGCTTTTTGCCTCATAACTGAATCAACATTTTCTTGAAAGGCAGTCTTGGGTAAAACCCAGTTAAGGAATTAAAAAACAACAACAACAACAAAACCTAATGTTGCAATCAACCAGCAGTTTCATTTCCAGCAGTAACACATGCTTTCTAATTCCCGAAGGTGTGCTTTTCCTATTCCACTGAGCCCGTGTAGGCCACCTTGGAAATCAGTCAAGGGCTGGAATTGACTCCGTACCCAGCACAGTGACCGGAGACATTAGCTACAGTGGCAACCTAATTGTAATGTAATTCCAGTAATATACGCAGTTAGCACTGAGTACAATTTAGGGTTCCCTGCCTAGAGTTTCAGGAAAGCCATGCTGTTATTGTAATGAACCCACTGCTTTGCTGCTCCAGTTTTAGTCCTTGGTTTCATTACTCAGGATGAGTTCCTCGGTTGTTTCTAAAACTTCTCCGACAGAAAAAAACAATAATGATTCTGTGCATCACTCTCCTGTTCCTTAGGAAGACTTCCTAAATGTTAGCTCTTACTTGCTATTTCAGATTCATTTCTAAGCATCTGGACTGGATTACATAATTTAATCTGCTCAACAAATCTACAGGTAGGCACTAGTGTTAACTTTCAAGTTGACATAACTTGATCGAAGTCCCACAACTCACACACACACACACACACACACCCACCACACAACACACACACACTGGTGAATGGAGGTGGGAGGATTCTGACCTCAGAGCCTACATTATCCTATATTCTTACGTTCACTGGAGGTTAATTTGCCTTCTCAATTACAGTGTAAGTTACTTCAGTTCTGCTTTTGCTAGGAACTTTGCAGACTCACCAGATACTGTTTGTGTGGAAAACAGAAAAAAAGAAAAAGAAAAAGAAAGAAAGGAAGAAAAATAAAAAGAGGAAGGAGGGAAGGGAGGAAGAAAGGCAAGCAGGTATTGCAATAAAAATGGGTGCGAGATCTTTATCAAAAGAGCCTTTTTGGAAGCACCTGGCTGGCTCAGTCAGTAGAGCATGGGACTCTTGATCTTGGGGTTGTGAGTTTAAGCCCCACGTTGGGTACATAATTAAAAAAAAAAAAAGCTTTTCCTTAAGGTGAAAAATAAAACAAAACAAAACACAGATTGTGAGGTAAGGACATTTTCATTCATTTGAACATGGAGTTTTAGGATTATTAGAAAAATAAATGCAGTATTTTTTTTAAAAGATTTTATTTATTTATTTGACAGAGGAGAGACAGCAAGAAAGGGACCACAAGCAGGGGGAATGGGAGAGGGAGAAGCAGGCTTCCGGCTGAGCAGTGAGCCTGATGCAGGGCTCTATCCCAGGAGCCCGGGATCAGGATCTGAGCCGAAGGCAGACACTTAACAACCAAACCACCCACGTGCCCCAATATTTCTTTTAAATGTCTGAGATTATAAAAATACTGATTTAGACTAATTCTGTCATATTTATTTAGTGTGACAGGCTGTGTGATATGAAATACATAGAACAGATTTGAATCTTGGTTCCACTGCTTCCTAGCTGTGCGATTTTCCATCAATTATTTAAACAACCTCAAATTCAACTTCTATGAAACACGTACGATATCGTGTACTTTATAAAGTTTTGGTGAGCATTCTTAACTAATATAGATGGCTTAGGCTTTTCACCCTACAACAGTCTCAGATAACTCCCTGTCCATCTTTGTTGATCTGGGGCCACATGGAATAGCCTCCCCCAGCAGGGCAAAGGCTAAAGATGACTATTTCCTCTCCACGATGCATTTGGAAAGCAAACCCCATAACAACACAGAGCAGTAGGTGTTATGAGCCCGATTTCGTAGAGGTGGAAACGGAGACCTTCATTCACACAGAAGACTCAGAATATAAAACAAAAACACAAATAATAGTGAATATTTATGCATTTGTATTATATGGAGTCTTTTATTTTCATCCTCTCATAGAATCTAACTTATGGGGTGTCTGTAAGGATTTGATGATTTTTCTCATTTCATAAAAGTGAAGATAATAAACGTGCTCAGGGCAAAGCTAGCAAGAAGTAAAGCACCGACTGAACCAAGGCTTTTTACTATATATCCCTAAATCTTGTCCAGTGTGGAATGTACTCTTTCAGACCCACACATGGCCAGTGGCTTAAGAAAACTGGTGACTGGGACGCTTTGGTGGCTCTGCCGGTTAAGGGTCTGCCTTTAGTTCAGGTCATGATCCCAGGTCCTGGGACTGAGCCCTGTGTCAGGCTCCCTGCTCAGTGGGGAGTCTGCTCCTCCCCCTCTCTCTGCCCCTCCCCCAAGCTTGTGCTCTTTCCTCTCTCGTTCACTCTCTCTCTCAAATAAATAACTGAAAATCTTTAAAAAAGAACAAAAGAAACAAAATTGGTGACAGGGACACAGTTGGAATTCTATTTCATGTTTTTCACAGATGTTTGTCTACATCTCTGGTCATCCCTAAATCCAAATTTTTCGGACATTAATTAGTAAATTATATGAGCTACCTATTGATACCTAACAAATTATCTCAAAACACAGAAGCTGAAAACAAAATAATCACCTATCATCTCACAGCTTTTGTAGGTTCGGAATTTGGAAGTGGTTTTAAGAGTACTTCTGGCTCAGGGTCGCACATAACGTTGTAGGCAGGATGCTGGCTAGAGCCTCAGTCCTCTGAGTGCTTGTCTAGGCCTGGAGGATTTGCTTTCAAGGTAGTTCACTCATGGGGATGACAAGCTGGTGATGGGTGTTGGCAGGCAGCCGCGGTTCCTCCCTATGTGGGTCATTCCACAGGCTGCTTGAGTGTCCTTATGACATGACAATTGTCTTTCTCTAGAGTGAGCATCCTTCTAGCAGCTCCCTGCAACACCCCCCCCCCACACACACTCTGTGATAACTCACAGATTTAAAAAAAAAAAAAAAGACAATATGAAGTAAACTGTGTTTACTAATATCTATCTCACCAAATAGGGAGATCAAATAAACAGAAGTACTCCCAAAATGGTAGCTAGTTTCACTATTCTCAGCACTCCACAGGTAACATAGAGCTTTTACTCATAAGATCTCAGCTGAGCCTCCCAGGACACCTGTACAGTGGAGAGCAAGCATCTTTAGGCCCATGTTAGAGATAAGACTAATGAACTTAAGACAGAGAAGCAACTTCAATCTAGTGTGCACATTTTGACAGAGGTTCCCAGTCTCTAAGGCTATGCATGTCTCCATGATTTGGTAGATGTTCAGGTCTTTTGTTTAAAGAGATCGTTCCCCATATAAAAGCCTATGTGGTATTATACGTGAAATCCAGGGACTTCTCTGGTGTCCTGTCCCCCATGCACTCAGCTCCTTCTCCAGGATCGACCGCAAAGGGCTCCAGACCGTTGCTAACGGGCTCCTGGCCCCAGCTGGAAACCACCTCACTCCATCATCCTCAAGAAAACTGCTCTGGCAGGAGCCCTGTCATCTTACAGCACAATCTAAAGGAGCCCAGCAGCTCAGTATGAAAAACACAATCACTTCCATCCATCACTAGAGAAAGGCAGGAAAATGATTGGATGGGTGTCCTGAGCACCTTGGTCCCCACCAACTTGTTATATTTGATGTTATTACTAAGGGAAGATGGAGAGAGTAAATGCCCTACTGTGTATAATATCCATGGCATGAGTCTTGATAGATAAATGTAACTTTTATGAAGTTTATGGATTAGCCATCAGGGAAACTCTCCACTGTGTTTGCAGAAAGGTTTTCAATGCCACCCTGGCCCGAGGGGCACCAGGATAAGTAAAGCAAACACCTGTGTTCAGGGGAAGAGCCGAAGTTGATCTTTATTGCCTGGGTCAGAGGAGACCTTCAGTTCAAAGGATGAAGAATGAGGTTCTCTAGCGTTTATGGGTTTCCCTTCGCCAGGTACTTTCTACCTGTTATTGCTGGCAAGGCCTTCATTGATCTTTTCTTCCAGCTGTTATTTATTCTCTCCTTTTAGCCTCAGCGAAGGAGGAAGATGAAGGGACCAGGTGCTTTGTCATTTTCCAATACATCTGAACAGTGTAGCGCTTTCTAAATAAGAAAACCAATACGTATTTTCTTCAGTGCTGCCTCCTACATTCCGCTCCCCTTGGGAATCTAAGGGCTGCCCCTTGGGCAATGAGATGGGGCAGGCTTGGAATTGGGAAAGCATTTGATGTTTCTTTTCTTTTTTTTTTTTTTTTTTTTCCATTTCCTATGGGTCTGCACTCTCAAACAACACTGAGCTGCTTACAGCTCCCCCAAATGCAGCACGTCCCTTCACCTGCACAGGAATTCCTCACTTTTTGGTGCATGTTTCTCTCCCTTCTTTCTCTGATCAATGTCTTCAGTTGTAGGGAGAGACACACCTGTAGCAGAACAGTGAGAGAAACACCTCTGGCCTTAGGAGGTCCATGTTCTCATGCAGGTGTATCTCTTTTCAGATGTGTTACCTAGTGACAGGTTCATAATAATGTCCTTGTGCCTCAGTATCCCCCCTTTTCCCAAGACATAAAATAGCAAAGCGGGGCTCACTTCCTGAGATTGCTGGGAGAGATGAGATAATGCAGATAATGAAGTCGGTATGGGGTAAGCACTCAGTAACTCAATCAAGAGTAATAATTATTGGATGTTATTTAAGTATCATTAATAATAATAACAACAATAACAACTCAAAGCTTCTCTTTTACCCTCAGGGTACCTTCCCTGGTTCTACAACAACCTCATTTATTTTTTATTTATTTATTTTTAAAGATTTTATTTATTTATTTGACAGAGATCACAAGTAGGCAAAAAGGCAGGCAGAGACAGAGAAGGGGGAAGCAGGCTCCCTGCTGAGCAGAGAGCCCAATGCAGGGCCTGATCGCAGGACCCTGGAATCATGACCTGAGCCGAAGGCAGCGGCTTTAACCCAGTGAGCCACCCAGGCGCCTCAACAACCTCATTTAGATAGCATTCTCTGGGCCCTCCTGGTGGTCTCTGCTTCATCACAGAATGTTTACATCTCTCTTTTTCCTTTCAATCTTCAATATCCAGAAGCAAGGCTTATGCTTATGTTAAGACTTCTTAGCACCCAACATAGTGCCTGCAACAGGGTGAACGCTTGAAAAATAGTGGTGTCATTTTCCTTGCTTTCCTTCTTTGATTTCTTCGAACACATCAATCATTTCAGCCAGCATTTCATAACTGGCTTGTGCTTCCAGCACAGAGATGCTGGAGAGGGAGAGAAGTGGATTAGACACGGACTCAGGAATTGACTGTCTGGAGGAAGAAATGTATTTATCAGTGGAGAGCTTCAATGCAATGCAGTGATTCCAGCACAGAGGGGTGTCCGGGGAACCAGGGGCATGTAGAGAGAACTTCATTGCAGCTGACCGTGAGGAGGTCGAAGGAAAGTATTATGAAGGCCACCCAGCAGAGAGGATACCCAAATGGCATGTTGGAAGTTGAGCAGCTGTTTAGGCCAGACAAGAGAACAGGGAGGGGGCTGAGTCTCACGATCAGAGAGAACGGCCCGTGCAAAGAGAATATAAGTAGGAAATGGCATGCTGAATCTAGGGCATGTTTCACTGTTAATCATCTTCCAATCACCCATATCAAGGCCGTGGTAGAAGATGAGCTGAGGCCAGACCAGGGAAATCCTTGAGTGTCATGACAGTGGGATGTCAAAAGCCCAGGAAGTACAATGAGGTAACATTTTTAAACAACTCAGCCCACGGTCTTGACCAACTATTTAATGTAAGAGGATGACCTATGTATTAAAATCCTCCCCCTCGGGTGGCACAGAGAGCGCTCAACCAGGAGAACGACTGAAGTGTTGGTATTCAAAGTGTAGTTCCCATCATGAAATACCTTCCAGGTTGGAGCCACAAAGCAGAGGAAAAAACAAAGTGTGTGGATAGCAAATTGCCTCAGTAGGCAGAGTAAATGGAGCCTGAAGTTGGAATTGTTGCTAACTTGTCACAAAGTACATGACGAGGAAGAAAACTTACCTACGGTGAGGTTACAGGAGAATGTCAACACGTAGTAATGAAAATGGAATGAACAGGGTCAAATCCAGCATCCCCACGAACCCATAATTAAGGAAGTGCGAACTCCACAGTCCTCCTTGCTTAATGTGTGCTATTTATTTATAATTAGAGACACGAGCTGAATCCTCAGATCTAATTGTTTTGATGGATATACCCAGAGTAAGACTTTCTTCCACGTTTTTCTTCCTAAAATATCTATTACGAGCCTATTAATGAGGATTAAATGGGCAGTTTTAAATTCATTGTTTCTCTGCTGGAAACTGCATACTTAGTTTTTGAATTCTGTTCAGTAGCATTAATAAATATTTATTCATCTTGAAGACCTTTCCTAAGTAATATTCTGATACCAAAAGATCTTGGGAAGAATATAGGCAAAATTAGAGTCACAGCGTGCACCTGATTTGTAGTTCGCTATCTTGACCATTTCAAAATTTAACTAACATATGGTAACCATGAGATGCCAGACACTGCGCTGTGTACATTTTTACTTTATCTCAATTGATTATTGCAAAAAGTTATAACTTAGATCTTGTTATCCCCAAGAATCGGGAGGCGCACAGTTCAGCAACTGGCCCAGGCCACAAAGCTAGACAGAGGTGGACACGTAATTTGAATTTAGGTTTGATTCCCAAGATGGTGCTTTCTCCATTGGTAGCATGTAATGTCCCTGTAGCAGACCCAGGAGGCACACAGGGACAAGATAAGATAGGGAAAGAGTCCTGCTCTGGGAAGAGCTATGCCAAGAACTTATCTACCACCAGTGTGGCTCCAAGACCATGTTCAGTTGCTATGCCAGTCAGCGTATAAACCAGACTCCCCATTTGGGAACCACGGGGCCAGCTTAGCTGTCATGATCTCTCACCTGAACCTCAACATCTGCACAGAAATACATGCCCTATGCTCTTTTACTTTCCCACCCTCTCCATTTTCTCCACAGAAGACACAGGGAACTCCTACAGGTATATAAGGAATCATGCCACACATCCCTCAGCGCCTTTATTATTTTTTTTAAATTTAATTTAATTTTTATTTTTAAATTAAATTAAATTTATTTTTTAATTTAAACTTTAGGTCAGCAACATACAGTGCAATATTAGTTTCTGGGGTAGAATTCAGTGACTCATCACTTACATACAACCCCCAGTGCTCATCACAAATGTCCTCCTTAATGCCCATCACCCATCTATCCCATCCCACCACCTTTATTTTTAAGCAGTTATTGCTTTATATTCCTCAGTGTAAAACCAAAAATCTTAATTAGCGGGATCCATGCAGCCTTGCTATGCTCTGACAGCTACCTCCCTCTTTCCATTTGGGTGGCAATCCCAGTGACTTTCTTTCCATTTCTTGGATATACTTTGTTTCCTTCCTCCTGCCACAAGGCCTTTGCACATGCAAAGTGCCCTCTGCCTTGAAAGTGAAGTCAAAAGTCAATATCCAATGTGGTACAAACATACAATGGAATATTACTCAGCCAACAGAAAGGATGAATACCCACCATTTGCATCAATATGGATGGAACTGGAGGGGATTATGCTGAGTGAAATAAGTCAAGCAGAGAAAGTCAATTATCATATTACTTCACTCATATGTGGAATATAAGGAATAGTATGGAGGACCACCAGGGAAGGGTTAGGGAAAGCTGAAGGGGAAGAAATCAAGAGAGGGAGACAAACCATGAGAGACTCTGAAATTTGGGAAACAAACTGAGGGTTTCAGAAGGGAGGAGGGTGGCAGGATGGGTGATGGGTATTAAGGAGGGCACGTGTTGTGATGAGCACTGGGTGTTATATGCAACTAACGAATCACTGAACACTACATCAAAAACTAATGATGTCTTATATGCTGGCTAACTGAACATAAAAACAAAACACGCAAAAGTCAATATCCAGATCTAAGTGCATATGCTTGGCTCTCCAGCAAGCTTGTCCTCACCTCTAAGTCTAGGTCACCTTTTTCGATATTTGCCTTCATTGACTCTGGTCCCTTTCCCTCGCTTCCCTCACTTTACTTTGTACTGCAATCTTACCAGCACATAATGGGATGGATAGGGCTTCCCAATCAGACTATATAAATCCACGTAGCTGGGACCTTTCTATCACGTTTGCCATGACCTCTCAGGCCTATCAGAGAACCCAGCAGGGATTTGTGAAAGAATGAATGAATGAATTTTAAAAATCAGAAATCTATGCCTAGAAAAAGATGTAACCAGAGATGAAATTCTTAAGAGTCAAATCTTAGTTGAATTGTCTCTGGTGCCAGTTAGCCGTGTGTACGTGGATACCAGTATCTTCTAATGCATTGCATTCTGCAAATATTCATTGAGTGATAACTTTTCCAAGGTACTGAGCCAAACAGTAAGAATATAATAATGAGAATATAACAGTAAGAATATAATACAGCAAGAGAGATGCAGCTCCAGACTCACAGTGTTTACCTGGTGAGGGCTTCAGGTTCTTTCTTCTCTTCTCTAAATGGAAATTTTTATTTGGAAAATTGCTGATACACACACAGATATAAAAAAAATAATAATACAGAGATCCAGTGTACACTCCACCTAGTTTCTCCCAATAGTAACATTTTGCAAAACTCTACTGTAATAACATTACAGCTGATACTGGGCTGCAGTTTTTAAGCAAATAATTACAAGTGCAAGGAGCATTAAGAAAGGGGAGGTTCGGAAATTGGAAGAACCCCCAAAGAGCAGGAACAGGGAGAATAAGGTGGAGAGAGACAAAGTAATGAGTCTGGAGAGTGAGATGCATGCTAGTTCCTGGGGGATCTTATAAAGCATATAAAGGGTTCGGGACTCTATCCAAATGCAATGGAGTGCCACTGTGGATTTTAAACAAAGAAGAGAGACAAATGCAGGAGGATGAACATGGTGGGACTTCAAGAATATTACAGTACAACTCCCCACTTCCAATTTTGAAAAAATAACGATCTCTTTAACTGTTTCATAGAAAACAGATCTCTTGACCTGTGGAGGAGGACCTGCCCAACCAAGAACAGGAAGCTCTGAAGATTGAGCTTCAACCTCTACCTACTTTAACCCTTCAGCAGCACGTCGAGAACCTTTTCAGTTATCTCCTATCACTGGCTGAGGCTTGAGCCCAATCCCCTCATGCACATAAAGGAAATGGTGCTGCCTCTCCTAGGACAGAATCCAGGAATGTTATTTTAGGACATTCTCTTGAAAAAGGGCAAGGGGTCAGGGCGAAATGGACTTTCCTGAACATTTAGTATAAATGGTGTCATGCACTACATGTTCCTTTGTGTCTGGCCTCTTCCACACAATATGCTTTTGCTCCCCGACCTCTGTCTTTGGTAGAAAGTGGTGAGAAAGAGGAACCTAAAAATCAAACTCTTTGGAAGAAGAAAACATGACTATCATGTGCTTTCAAATTTTTATTTAAACTATCCCTTGGGAGTATTCATCAAAAATAGAAAAGAATGACATACTGACACAACATGGATGAACCTTAAAAGCATGTAGTGTGAGAGAAGCCAGACATAAAAGAACACACAGTGCCTGACACCGTTCATACTGAACATTCAGGAAAGGCAAATCTACAGAGACAAAAAGTAAACTGGTGGTTGCTTAAGGACTGCGAGTTGGAATGAGGATTTACCATAAACTGGAATGAGGGATCTTATTGGGATGATTAAAATCTAAAGCTAGACTGATGAATCACATACCTGTACCCTTGAAACAAGTAATACATTATATATTAATAAAAAAAGAGTAACATTAAAAATAAATAAATGAATGAATAAATGAATAAAAAATAAAAATGAGTGAGATGATTGCATTAAAACTACAACTAGATCATGGTGGTTAAGTAAGTCACTACGTATACGAAAAGTCATTGTTGTACTCTTATAATCAGCAAACTTTGTAAATAAGTATGCCTTGATAAATTTGTTAAAATTTGGAAATTTATGTTTATGTTAAATTTACGTTAAAAATTGGAAATTTATCAAATGTAAAAAGAATAGAGAATAGAAAGGGTATTAAAAGGCACAAACTTCTAGTTATAAAAGAAGTCAGTCATGTGGTGTCATATACAGCACAGAGAATACAGTTAACAATATTTTAACAACCACAATGACAGATAGAACCTAGGTCACCTAGTAACCTACAGACATGTTGAAACACTAGGTTATACACCTGAAACTTATATAATATTGTATGTCAATTATATTTCAATAAAAGAAGGAAAGAAAAAAAGAAAATCAAGAAGTACATTTTTGATGAGATATAAAGAGTCATTTGTTCTGGAGCACCTGGGTGGTACAGCCATTTGAGCATCCGACTGTAGGTTTTGGCTCAGGTCATCATCTCAGGGTTGTGAGATGAAGCCCCGCATTGGGCTCCATGCAGAGTTGGCATGGAATTCTCTACCTCTCCGTCTGCCCCTCCACCCCCACACACTCTGTTTCTCTTTCTCTCTTTCAAATAAATAAACAAATCTTTTTTTAAAAAAAGAATCATTTGTTTTGTCTTCCTTAAGAATGCAAAGAATTAAGAAACAGCAAGATTTCTTCTGCTCTCCTTAAGGTATGTATATACAACTGCATTTTTCCTATGTGAAATAATTTGTTTGTCCCATTATCCTTTAGGACATGGCTACCTTGTTTGAACTGCTTTTCTTGGGCAATTTCCAGAACATAGATTTTTCTGTTGTTTGTCCATTGACTTTTTAATTCTTAAGTTCTTGACAACGAGGAGTCAATATGTGCTAAAGGTTTAAGAATACCAGACAAGACAAACAGACCTTCTTGCTCGCTGAGTTTGAGTGAAATCTGATAGAGGTGGGGATGTGGTTAACACTGTTGCCACAAGATAGAACTAAATGATTTTCATTGAACTTTCTCTCTGAGGCGGTTAAGGCAGATGCTGCCTGGCCTGGGTTTCCATTTCTCAGGCACAGAAAAACAAATGGGACAAGGCATCGTGATAATACCGTTTGGTCCCCTAGAGAACCATGATAGCAACTCTACACTACAGAGAACAAGTCCCTTCCTAAGAATATTCAGAGTAAATTTAAGAAGAACAGCAGCATTCTATAAATCAGTGTTCTCAAAGTGGGATCCCCAGGGAAAGAGCAACAATAACCTTTGGGAATGTAGGAAAATTACAAACGCTTTGGCCATATCAGAGACTTGCAGAATCAGAAATTTGGGTTGGGAGCTAGGCATAAACATATTAAAAAGCCTCCTGGGTGATTCTGATCAGTGCCAAAGTTTGAGAGCTATTGCTACAAATGTGAGGGCACAGTGTGGGATAGGATTCCTGACACTGGACTAGCAATGAGAACCACATTTTTATATAATCTATTTATAGATTCTCTGAGCCTCAATTTCTTTGTAAGTTAAATGGGTATTATCGAACCCATGTTCATTTCCTACTGCTGTCATAATATATTATCAGAAATTTACCAATTTAAGTAACAGAGATGTATTATCTCGCAGTTTCCATGGGTTGGAATTTTCAGGTGCAAGATGGTTGAGCTGATTCTCTGCTTCAGATCTCACAGGGCCAACATTAAGGTGCTTGCCACCTCAGTGCTTATCTGGAAACTCTTAGGGAAAAACACATTCTCAAGCTCATTCAGGCTTTTGACAGAATTCCATTCCTTGTGATTGCTAGACTGAGGTCAGGGCCTTCTTCACCTTCAAAACCAGCAACAGAGCATCAAACCCTTCTCGTGACTTGAATCTCTCTGGCTTCTGCTTCTACCCTCCTCTTCTGTAAAAAGCCAGAGTAAGTTCTCTGCTTTTGAGAGCTCCTGGGATTAAACTGGGACCACCCTGGAAATCTAGAATAATCTCCCTATTTTCAGATCAACTGGTTAGTAACCTTAATTGTATATACAAAGTCTCTTGGCTCCAGAAGATAACAAATTTGTAGGCATATTATGTCACCATATTCCCGGTGTAGAGTCTTCTTGGGGACCATAATTTTGCCCACCACAGAACCCATCCTGTAGGTCCCCAAAGAGCATCACACACCATGCAAGTATACAGATATGCTTTGGAAATGCTGGAGTATAAGAAACTGAGTAAGTACCAACTTTAGTGATTCTCTGAGGAACGTGGTAATAGACTGAGAGTTATCTTTTCTTAATGTGTTACTAGTAAAACCTCTTCAGCTGACGACTATGATGTACCTACTTCTTAGATTTCTAGAACCATTCTCACTGAGCACAGGCTAATGTACAAATATAACTGGATAAAAAATAGTGCCATAACAAGGAATAAGATTTATTGTTAGAAGATTAATATCATAGGATCAAGCCATGGGTGAGTTTAAAAGGCCCAGAACTAGCTCTCCCAGATTTCAGAGTTAGATTTTCACTGGTCACTAATGAGAGGTAATTTGGCCTGAAGATCTATGCTTTATACCCCATCTCACATAAAACTCAGTGATACCTACAGAACAATTTGTTGACTTTGGAAATAATACACTCTGTAGTCTTTTTTTGCACACTTTTCAAACATATTTAATCAATGTGATAAATACACATGGGTAAAAACAATAAAAATTAAAGATAGAATATAAATATAAATATAAACTTTTCTGTCCTTTCCCAATCTACCATCTAGATCTGTCTGATCCCTAGGGGGTACCAATTTCAGGTTTTTAAAACGATTTCTTCTGGTTATTATTTGGAAGTTTCTTTTTAAACCCCCAAGTCAGAAACTTTCACCAGGTGGAAGCTAATTTCTTTTCTGGGATAACAGTAGAGCCATATGCCCCAAGTCTTTTTAAATTTCCTGTCAAACCATCTTCCTTTGGTCTCTGTCATTATCCTCCAACTGCTTTTTAAACATATTTATAAAACATGGTACCTATGAAATAAACAGGTCCTTTAATTTGTTCCCCCAACTACAAAACCACAAAATTGTAAATTGCCTCCACATTACATTATAGGATGCATTCATTCCTTGTGAAAGTTGCATGGAGACTGCAATCTTTTCATAGTTGTGTATGTTTTATGAAGGATATGCAAAAACGTACAAATATGTATCCAGAAAAAAATGCATTCAACTTTGAGGCAAATATTAAAGAGGAACTTAGTCTTGAGGTTGTGTTATTTTCCTAACCCTTTGCTTCAATGTTCTCTTATTTGTGATCTTTGCACTTGCACTCCTCTTTCGACTGACACTGTGAAAATGTTACCGTTTTAACAAACATTTATTGAACGCTCCTGATGCTTCATCTTTTCTAGGTATAAGGATATGGCCAAAAAGGAATCAGACAAAATCCTTGACTTTGTAGGGTCAAGGATTCAGCACCCAGAGATGTCATGGTATGGTAGGAAACAGACAAACAAAAACCTTTTGGAATCTCCTGACTCTGACATGTTACCCAATTCCAAACCTGCCATCCATCACTGGGTTCCTACAGGCAAAGGAATTAATCTCTCTGAGTTTTTAATTCTCTGACTGGAAGGACCCTGGGACTATGTCCTTCTCTCAGGTAAGCATCCCACAAATAGGAAATCAAATAATATTAAAGTAGGTCCTAGGTTGTTTTACAAAGAATGAGAATTTTTTTAAGTAATCAAAGGAAAACAGAGTATGTCAAAGGCTAAAAAATATGTACATATAAAGACTGAGAAAAGCAGACTGACTTTAATACCAACTAACAGCAACTGACCTTAAGGATATTAAAAGTCACCACCTAAAGACGGCCTAAGAGGTACAAAGTTGCTTACAGACCATCTCCTATATTGATAGGCATGGGTAAGGAAAAGGGATGTACCTACAAATCTGGTTTGGCATGATGTTGGTGGTATTTAAGGTAAACTGCATTTGGCAAGGACTTTCTTCTGTCTACTCTATACACAAAATTACTTTTTTTTTTTTTTTTTTTTTGCTTTAGGTAGACTCCACATCCAGTGCAGAGCCCAAACTTACAACCCTGAGATCAAGACCCAAGCTGAGATTAAGATCTGATCCTTAACTGACTGAGCCACCCAGGTGGCCCCAAAAAGGACCTTTTGAGGAGACTGCATAATTTGGAAATCCAAGCCTATTTTATTTGCGAACTCTTTGGGTACCATCGCTGTCCCGGTGCTAATCATTATAGTCAATGAATCACAGAGTTGTATGCTGTCCCTGTTTAAATTAGTGGGTATCTTGATATGGAAGAAACCATGGACTGGAAAAACCTTGCTCTTTTAGTGCTCTGGATAAATGAGCCTGGGATCAGAGCCATCCTGACAGTCTTTTTTCTAAAATGCACTCTTTCCTTACTGATTGACTGCCTTATTTCATAGAAGTCCAGAGAGAAAAAGTAACATTCCTAAGGCACCCGAGGAAGGCAGAAGCCTGGGATGTAATGCCAGGCAGCCACAGTTTTCAGAGCTCTCCTCCTAGACAGTGCCACAGAAAGAACAGAGAAAGATACATTGCCAATGATCAGCTTTTACTACTCATGACCCTTATTTCTCATATGCATTAAAGTAGTTCTAATTGCAAAGTTCGCTATCAGTGCTTCCTTATTACTCCCACACTGATTCCATACCCCACCCCCCAGGAATACCTATGACCAAGAGAGTAAATTTGAGGAATGACCCAGTAAAATAAAAAACACGCATTACTCGTGTTCCAGAAACTGTGAGTGCAAATCCTTCATTTACTCTCTGTCCTCTTCTGAGCTTTTATTCAATATCAGAGTAGCGTCCCATCAGAGCTTGAGATCCATACTGATGATTGCCTAGTTACGTTGCATGCTCTGCTGTTTCTTGATTATAATTGAGTCACTTACACAAATCTGAGTAAAGGCAAGAAATCAACCATTTGTGATGAATAGTTCCTGCAAATTGGTTGTAAGACTACATTTTATAAATGCAGATTAGGTAAGAGTTCAGATTTTCAAGAAGAACCTTATAAGGTAGGTATATTATGTGATCTCACTCAATAACACATTCATTACATACAGGGAGGGTGCCCGAATGTCCCAATAGGTCTGGAACAGTCTTAGTTCATACCTGTTGCCCTGCTATCCTGTTGAGTATTTGTCTTAGACCAGAATATCTGAGTTAGAAATACAAATTGCATGGCACTCAAAGGGTAGCACAGCATTTTAGGATTGGTTCAGGTCTAAGAGTTAGTCACTCCTGAGTTTCATTTCAGTTTTGTAATCTTCATAAAGTTTTTTTTTTTTTTAAACTTCTCTGGGGTTCTGCTTCTTCAACTAAAATGCAAAAAAGCTAGCCCCGACTTCCACATTAAGATTGCTATAAGATTCATTAAATCCTGTGTGCGCCATGCCTGAAATATTGTCTGGTATGGATGGTTTCCAGTAAAAGGAAGATGTACACTATAGGTACATAAGCAAAGAAACCTGAGATCCCCTCTTTAGGCATTTGCCTTTGAAAAGAAATCCCACTTACATTTCAAATAAACACAAGCTGCACACCCCACCCTTCCTCCCTCCCAAAACATGCCATTTGCAATACTACTTAGTTTTATTAAATAGAGAGGGATACATTTATAAAAATAAATAATAGTAATGGTCAGGGGATTTTTGGCCAGACAGCACCAAGGAACTGTTCCCTGGAAAGCTCTGCCTGCAAATTCTATCCCTTTGTAATCCCATCTCTGTGATCCATTTCCTTCTCCTTCTTTTTCTGTCTCCCTTTTCTGTGAGCCTTGTAGAAGGCAAAGCATGGCCGCTTCTCCACGTGTCTGTGTCAGAAACTGGTGTGTCATGAGCTGTTGCAACTGGAAGGGTTCCCAGCCCTCTGTGACAGATTGAGCTGGTTGCCCCAGAGAACAGGATTTGAATTCTCAGGGCTTTAAGTTCCTCCTTTGATGATAAACAATACCCAGCTTCAATGAAGGGAGATTTGCAGAGACTGATGGAGCTTCGGAATCTAAATCTGACCTTAGACGTTCCATCCCCCTCAGCAACTTCTTGCTCCTTTTCTCCTGAGACCCAGTGGCTTGTTACCACTTGTCACCTGGATTCACCCTTTCAATTACTGACCATGATACTACTAATTGTATCCAAGTTTGTTTCCAATCTAAAGATCCAAATGTGGAGGCAAGTATCAAATATCCATGCTGTTTTTTCTTTTAAACACAAAATGCCTCCTGAAAGATACTTCCATGATAAGCATTTTTTAATCTTCCATAAATACTTTATCTCAGTAAGTTTGTATTTCTGGAGCGTAAGCCTAATAGAGTTTTTTATGTATATACATTGAAAAGTCTCCTAATCGACTTCAACTAGTATTTATAGAAAAAGTTGTTTTGTGTTTTTGTTTGTTTTTGAGAGAGAGAGAGAGCACACATGCACAAACAGGGGTGAGAAGCCAATGGAAAGGAAGAGAGAGAATCTTAAGCAGGTTCCACACCCAGCTCAGAGCTCAACATAGGGCTCTATCTCACAACTCTGAGATCATGACCTGAACCGAAACCAAGAGTTGCACACTAATCGATTGAGCCACCCACACACCTCCAAAAAAGTTGTGTGGTTTTTTTTTTAATTATTTTATTTTTTTTAAGATGTATTTATTTATTTGACAGACAGAGATCACAAGTAGGCAAAGAGGCAGGCAGAGGGAGAGAGGGGAAAGCAGGCTCCCTGCTGAGCAGAGAGCCCGATGCAGAGCTCGATCCCAGGACCCTGAGATCATGACCCGGGCAGAAGGCAGAGGCTTAACCCACTGAGCCACCCAGGCACCCCTTAAATTTTTTTTTTTTTTAATTTTAAACTAACATATTAGTTACTATAATTTTCTGGGTTAAGGTATTTGGAAATGAATGTAGTGAGATAAGATTCTTACATTCCTTTTTAGATAAAACCAATCGTCCTTCTAAAGATATGAAAACCCCCTTTGAAAGAAAGTGAGACAATATATATGTATTATCGGGGCGCCTGGGTGGCTCAGTGGGTTAAAGCCTCTGCCTTCGGCTCAGGTCATGATCTCAGGGTCCTGGGATCGAGCCCTGCATTGGGCTCTCTGCTCAGCAGGGAGCCTGATTCCTCCTCTCTCTCTGCCTGCCTCTCTGCCTACTTGTGATCTTTGTCTGTCAAATAAATAAATAAATCTTTTTTAAAAAATTAAAAAATATACGTATTATCTATAATACAGTTAACCCTTGAACAACATGGGGATTAGAGGCACCAATCCCTGCACAGTAGAAAATCTATGTATAAGTTTTGATTCCCCAAAACTCTCTGAATAGCTATTGTTGACCAGTAGCCTTACTGATAACATATACAGTCATTAACGTATATTTTGAATATGTATATATACTGTATTTTACAATGAAGTAAGCTAGAGAATAGAAAATGTTATTAAGATAATCATGAGGAATAAATAATACATTTACAGTACTATGCAGCATTTATCAAAAACAAACTCACATATAAGTGGACCCATGCAGTTCAAATCCATGTTGTTCAAGGTTTAACTAATATGATATATATACAGTTGTATATGCATATATACATATATATGTATGTATACACACACACGCATAATCCACAAAATTAACCATTAACCCTTTCCAGCCCACAAATCATCCTGTAATGGCCAATGCAATTTCCCCGTTTTTGTAACCTATACAGGAGAATACCTAATCCACATTATAAAATTTTGAGAAGTTGAGAGGAAGAAGAACAAATTCTTCCATCCTGAGAGCAAAACGTCTAACATAGCATACAAAAAGCTGCAGAATGTTTAAGGGGTAGACGAGGGCAACATTGTCACACAGTCGTTCAAACAAAATAATTGATGCTGTCCTTGACTATACAATTTATTTTCCCACAATGTTGCAGCCAAATCATCATCAAATTTTGTCACTTCTCCTTGCAAAATACACGCTAAGACCTTGGTTAAGGTTGCCATCATTCCACGTTTCCTAAATTGCTTTCCTGCTTGTGCTCGTCATCCCTTAGATGACTTTCAACAAGGCACACAGACCATTCCTTTCAAAACAGGATGCTAAAAATGTTTCCAATAGCTTCCTGTCTCACTCAGAGTGGAGGTCAACACCTTAACTACATGGTAGGCCTTCAACTAAGGCTGTCAGACTTCACAAATAAAAATACAGAACACATAGTTAAAAATACAGAACACTTGTCCCGAACTCGAGCAAAACGTGCCTTCAGGCTGTTCCTTTATGTCTATGGTAGTCAGCGAGTATCTACTGCCTGAAAAGAAGGAGGCTGCCAGTGAACAGGTTTGGGCTGAGGGACCACTTAAGTATCCACTTATCAGAAAGGTCCTTCCTAACTAGCACTTATAGTACTTATCAACACCTGAAAGATGATACTAAGAAGTACTATAACGTGTCTCCTTCCATCAGAATCTGTAGCTCCCAGAAGGCAGAGAATTTGATTTCTTACCATCGTGCCAGTAATACCTAGAATATTGTCTGCTGCAGAGTAGGTACCTAATAACTGATTTGATGAACACATGTTTTTCAAGAGACTCAAGTATAAACAATGCATATATGAAAAGTTTTAGTGCATCGTTCTGTGCTTGGAAACAGCAGAACCACGATCAGAAGCCATTAAATCCAGCCTCTTGACCACTATTCAATTTTTGTTGTTAGGTTTTAAGTGAGAAATAGAGGTCTCTTCCCTGTTCCATCTAGATCTTTGCTCTTTGTCTATTATTCATGGAAAAACATTCTTTCTCTGGAATAAACAATTCATGAACTGAATTTTTCTTACTTCTTATTACATGACGCTGTTTAAAGTCCTCAATTTTCTGTTTTTTCAAATGGATCAGAAAACAAGGAAGTGGTGTCAATGGTTCTTGTGTTTAGGGTAACATTGACAACCAAAATCCAATCATAATGATTTTTACCATCTAACTCAAAAACCGTTCTACTACATACTCTACTACCATCAGCCTGCCAGAAACTCATCAGAGCGGAAAGGAGAGGAAAAGGAAAAAATTGGTATAATTCCATAATCACAATTCCAGCAACTATGTATTCTAAAGTAAGCTTTAATTTAATTTGAAAGTGAATATTATTTCAAAATATTCTAACACAGAAGTAGAAGCTAAATTTTTCATTTGCCAAGTGAAGGAACTTAATTTAATATATTTGTTTAATATATTTGTGCTTTATCTGTAAAATGGAATATTATAATCAGTTAACTATTTCTCTGTACAATGACCCCATAAAGGAGCTTAACTGATTTTTTTTTAAGATTTTTATTTATTTATTTGACAGAGAGAGAGAGCGAGAGATCACAAGTAGGCAGAGCAGCAGGCAGAGGGGAGGGAGAAGCAGGCTCTCCACTGAGCAGGAAGCCTAATGTGGGACCCGATCCCAGGATCCTGGGATCATGACCTGAGCTGAAGGCAGCTGCTTAACTGATTGAGCCACTCAGGCGCCCTCTCTCAGCCTTTTTTTTTTTTTTTTTAAGATTTATTTATTTCATTTTATTTACTTATTTTTTTAATAAAGATTTTTTTTTTTTAATTTGACAGACAGTGAGCACAAGTAGGCAGAACACCATGCAATGGGAGAGGGAGAAGCAGGCTTTCTGCTGAGCAGGGAGCCTGACTCGGGGCTCTATCGCAAGACTCTGGGATCATGGTCTGAGCCGAAGGCAGCTGCTTAACCGACTGAGCCACCCAGGCTCTCTGAAGGAGCTTAACTGATCTTAAGAAAGCCTTTTCTACCTGAACATTTCTCTCAGAGAGAAGGAATGTTGAATTCTTCTTAGAGATCTGAATGCAGCTAATACATTATGCTCTTTTATTTTTAACTGAAGTACACTTGACACACACAATTCTATTATTTTCAGGTGTATAACATAGTGATTTGACATTTATACACATTATGAAATGCTTGGCCTGAGCTTCCTACTCTCTATCCAAAGCTACAGTCACTAGAGGACTAGGATTCAAGCAAATAATATACAAATAATGCTTCCAGGGAACTAAAATCAAATAGATCAAAAATACATCCTGATTACATCTTGAAGAAAAATAAATTCTTGTTACAAACTTTGGCTGACTGATTGATTGATTGATATGCAAGAGGTTGTGCCCATATGGAATAAGCTTAATGAGAGAAACAAGTGAATATAGTAACATATGGATGGTCTCCCATTGGTGCTGTTGGTGTCCCTGGATCATTCTGACTGAGTGAATGCACCTATCACATAGAATTGTTTCAGGTAGTATAAAGATAATATACATACAGCTTTTGCATAGTGCTTGAACATACATATATCTCGCATTCAATAATTAATATAGTATTTTTAATGTCCTACTCTATCATTACATTTCTACAGTACAAAGCATTCAGGTACTGGCTCTAATTCTTGTGAAAGCTCCAAGTCTTATTATAGGTAAGTGCTCACTACGATCCCATACCCACTCAACCTCAGCTTCCAGCCTCAACCATTATGGTGTGTATAAAAGCTGTATTTTATTTTGGAAGCTAATATGCATGGGACTCCCCAGGGTTTCTCAGCAGAGCCTTTACCACCTCTAGTTTACCAGCACAGATAATTATGTGATATATTTTGCCATTTAAAAAAGCTCTCATCTAGTAAATTCGGTCTTTGAGAAACAGAATGATTAGAGTCTTGAGCTCAAACAGTGGGAAATGCTACCATATTACCAGACTTTCAATTTGGCTTGATAAAAGTACATAAGATTTTTAATCTAACATAATAAGCTTCAGACATAGTAGGAATTCCCAGACATCAGAAATCACATAGTAATGAGGCACTCACACCCAAAAGGTAAGGAGAAAAAAGAAAAACTATGGTTCTGAAAGTAAAGTTGAACAGGAGAATATACGGGAGAATCCTAGCCAGTCTGGCTAGTTCTGACAGAACATTTTTTTATACTTTTACTTAAAAACCAAAGGATTAGGTAAAGTGTCCTCAAGATGAATAGGTTACTGGATATTGTATTGGAATAGTATCACCTTTGTTCGCAATTCCAATAGTAAGAATGCCTATACCATAAAAAATGATTTTGGAAAAACAAACAAACAAACATGTTGGGATATTTGAGGTCAGGGGACTATACTGTTCATCTTTACACCTGCAGTAACTAGCTCAAATAAATTCCGGTTGCCATCCTGGTCCATTTGCTACTTTGTTCCCTTTAATCTTTTGCCCCAGGTAGCTGATCTCCATAAACCCTATCAACAGTTCTCCCCTTTGTATCTTATTTAATTTGGTTAATGAGGATCTCTTCTAGGGGCCAAAGGATAGAAGTAAGAAGTAAGGTCAAGATATTTATTCCCCATGTTTCCCCTATGAGATCATCTTGAGCTGGCTATATCCCAGGTCAATGCCCCAGGTTACTACTTTCAGAGAGGCAGCCTCTACATCAGTATTTTTCAAACATTAATGTGCTAACAATTCACCTTGGGAGATTATGAAAATACAATTTTAAATCTTAGGTCTAGCGTTGGAGTGGAGCTTTTTCCTTTCTGTTTAGCTTCAAGGTGATACAAATATTGCAATTCTGTGACCCACATATTGACTAGCAAGATCTTCTATGATTGTCCCTTTCTGACTTCGCCATATCACTTCTGGCTCAGGGATGGAAACATCACAGTTGCTACTAACTTGTGAATTTTATACTATCTCTTGTTGTCTCCCCCCTCATAGCTCGATGCTTTTAAATATTCTCTTTGGGTATAAACACACCCTTCTTCAATTATCTGGCAGAGACCTTTTGACAAATTTGTGCTTAACACAGAGTAAGAATTCAATAAATGCTCACGTCAACCACTGAATAATTCTATTAGATTGTGAAAGTGGAAGCTTTCTCCGTGTATTGTCATATAATGAATGTATCAAATACTTCATAATATATATGTTGAAGGCACCAAGGGATAACTGGATTTTTTAATAGTTGAGAAATCAGTGGAGACTTGAGAACTAAATAACATCTCTCGTTTAATAATGATATTCAACATAATGGTATCAAAAACTGATGCCAAGGTAAAGGAGGCAGTTACAGAATTGCAACTGCTTAATTTAGAGAGATTTTGACATTTCCCTAGGCATATGAACCAAATGGTGGCAAATCACACCAGTTGGCATCAGACCACCAGCAGTTTGGGAAACAATGTGATATTCAAGAGAGTAGTCATTACAAAACTTCTATACCGTATTCAAAAATAGCTGAACTGTAACATATGCTATCTAAGGAATTTTTTTCTCCTTCAGAGCATGTATTTAATTAACATTAACATTTATGAAGTTTGGAAATGTTAGACACCTTCAAAAGTGGATGTATTTATCAAGAAAGCTTGGGTCTCTAAATTAGTCTCATGTTCTAGCAAATGTCCACCAACGACTTGTTTGGAAAATCAGAATGGAAAGAGAGCTGAATGTATCTAGCAAGTACACTTAAATTTTAGTGTATACCTGTTGGGCTCTGGAACAGATTCTGTGTCTGAGATGAATTTCATATGGTTGCCCGTGAGAAAAGGGGTCAGCTAATCAGAATTTGAGCCCCATCTTTATCACAGAAGAGCAAAGTGACACTGGAAAACCACTATTAACTTGCTGGAAGTACTTTAAAAAGCTAATGTATGTGAAAATACCATACCGTAAAGTGTGAACTAAAACTGAGAATTTTTATAAATATGTAATATGCATAAGATGTTTTATGAACATGGCAAGGAGGATTTTAATTAAAATAGCAATTTAATGAAATTTTTATACTGACATATATATCTTGATTTTTCACTGACTCCTTCCTCCTTTCTTTCATAGAGACGAGGATAAATAAAGGAACGTATGGCTTTCTAATGTCATCTTCGGAATCTGTTTCATCCAATTTTTTAAATAGACTATTTTTTTTATCGAGTACTTTTAGGTTCACCACAAAATCAAGCACAGAGTACAGAGAGTTCCTATATGTCCCCTGCCACTCTACAGACAGAGCCTTCTCCAGTACCAAACCCCCCCACACACATACTGGAATGGTACATTTGTTACACAATCAATGAACCTGCATTGATAGGTTGATGTCATCACTCAATGTTTATAGTGTATAAGAAGGTTAACTCTTGGGGTTGCATATTCTATGGGTTTTGACAAATCTATAATGACACGTATCCACCTTTATGGTGTCATACAGAATAATTTCACAGCCCTAAAAATTGACTGTGTTCTGCCTTTCTCTCCCTTCCTCCAGCCTAACCTTTGATAACCACTGCTCTTTCTACTAACTTCCCTGGCTTCTTTCACTGAGTAATATGAATTTAAGGATCCACTCTCTCTTTTCATGGTTTAATAGTTCACTTCTTTTTAGCTCGGAATGACAGTCCGTGGTCTGGATGTACCACAGTTTGTTTATCCATATGCCGACTGAAGAACATCTTGGCTCCTTCCGGTTTTAGCAATTATGAATAAAGTTGGTATAACAATCTGCGTGCAGGTTTTTGTGTGAATGAAAGTTTGCACCTCCTTGGGTAAATACCAAGGATGGAGATGGCTAGACTGTAAAGTAGGAGTAGGTTTAGTTTTGTAAGATGCTGCAAAAATTGTCTCCTACAGTTGCTGTACCTTTTCACATTCCCCCTGGCAAGGAATGTGAGGTTCTTTTGTTCCATAGCCTCACTAGCATTTGGTGTTGTTAATGTCCTGGCCATTCTGCTAGATGTGCAGGGATATCTCACCATTGTCTTAATCTGCATTTCCCTATTGACATATGATGCGGAGCATTTTTCACATGCTTATTTGCCACCTGTATACTTTCATTAGTGAGGTGTCCGTTCAGGATCTTGGTTCATATTTTAATTGGGTTGTTTGCTTTCTTAGTGTCCCGTTTTAAGAGTTCTTTGTATGTTTTGAATAACAGTTCTTTATCAAATTATTATTATTATTTTGCAAATAACTTCTCCTGGTCTGTGGATTTCTTCTCATTCTCTTGACAGTCTTCTGCATAGCAGTTTTTAATTTTAATAAAATCCAGCTTATTGATTGTTTCCTCCATGGAATGTGCCTTTGGTGTTGTATTTTATGACACGACCATAGCTGAGGTCATCCAGGTTTTCTTGTATGTTTTCTTCTAGGAGTTTTATAGTTTGGGATTTTATATTTAGGTCTATGATCCATTTTGAACTAATTTTTGTGAAGGAAGAAAGATCTGTGTCTAGATACGTGTTTTTGCACATGATGTCTGGTGATTCCAGAGTCATTTGTTCTGTTTCAACCAATTTTAGAGCTACTATTAAAAAATCTATCAAAAAACCTAGGCAGCAACTTGGTCTCAGGTATATTTTCTTGGTGGACAGTGGAAGTAACACCACTCCACCTCCAAGGAAAACAACATGATATTTAGAAAACTAACATGTCATTCATTCTGTTGAAGACAAGTTGTGTACAGCAAGGGGATATCCAGCAGCACAAAATGAGTGAGAGTAGAGGGATCCCAGAATGACCCCTATGGGGTCCTTGTACCTGGCTATAGCCATCCCACTTTAACTGTGGTTGCTGTGCTTGTAATCAAACTTTTGTGAATTTGGTTGCTCATAACACCTTCACCAAGGTAGACTGGTGTGGGCAATGCCATGGAGACTCATTCATTCACTCTGGTGATGCAATCAGCTTATTCCTCTGGGTACTAGCTTCTATACCTTATGGTTTGAGAGCCAAAGAGCCAGAATCCTCTCCAGGTGTAATGTAAGTTGGGGCTTCAATATGAAGTACTCTATCCTGAAAGATGCAATACACTCAGTGAGTAACCTCTCATGGTTGATGCCTCAGCAGCACCAGTTGGTGAAAGTTCTACTACCCTCCCCTCCCCGGCTGAGGGCAGGAGCTCCTATCCTAAATGGTGTGGTCTGCAATAATAACAGTGGATCTCAAGGTCAAGTGCCCAGGGCTGCTCCTCTTTTGTCTTCCAGTGGGTTCATTCCTTGGTCCAAAGCAACATTATGCAGTTTCTCATGTCAGTAGGTCAGAAACTCTGAAAGTCCTTGACTAGCAGTGCTTAGGCATTGAGGTTGGGACAGGGAAGCACATATGGAGAATGTGTCAACATCTGTCAGGGTATCATTGCCCTTCCTAGGCAGAATATGTCCAATGTTATCAACTTTCTATCAAGTGGCTGCCTGTTCTCCTTGAAGGACAGTAGTATATCAGGGGCACAGTATGGGTCTCTTATGCTGACAGGTTGAACATTAGGCACTAGTAGGAGCTCAACCAAATTTGGTAAGAGGGAACCCATGCTATGAAGGCCTATCTCAAGTATTGGTTGGCTAAGGGCAGCTCTCTGTCACTAGGACTACTCCACTCATAAGCTCGCCTCATGAGCACTGGGGTGGCCAAGGACAGAGGCTTGCTGATATCCACTGTTCCCTTCACTGTCTTTCATTTCAGTGAATGACCTCTGTTAGGCACTGATGTATGATATAAGATCCCTACACTTTGTGCCAGCTCCCTTAGGCCTATCCATAGGCCTCCTCCCATGACTTCCTTCTCCCAATCTTCCAATCTTACTCTACAATGCCATGTAATAGGTTTAAGACATACGGTGACCAGGTTCGGCTAAATGGAGCAATGGAGATATATGAGAGAGTAGTTGAACATTCCATAGAGAACTGGAGAGGCAACAGGATGGTTAAATCAGCCTGTGAAATTTTGGATGCTGGCATTTTTGTTTTAACTTCATTAAGAAAAGGAACTTATCAAGATGCATAAACCTTCTGGCAGAATGGTAGAACTGAGTGAGTTCAGATTATCCTGCATCTGGAACTGGATTGGAATACAAGGAGACTGGTTTCAGGGGTGAGGGTGAGTGTGGTGGTAAATGTCCTGTCACACAGACAGGAAGTCTGTAAAAAAGTGAAGATGAGGAATTCAGAGATACTGGGAATTAAGTCTAGAACTTGGTGGTTGATCGGGATATAAACTTTGATTGGAGATTTATTTTGGAAAGGTTCAGGGAGATTGGGCTTTATCTGGTCTCTCAGGATAGCAGGATAATTCTTTATTCAGCATATTGAGAGCACAGAACAGAAAAATACAGATGGTGTTCACACATGGTATTTAAAAGCTCTTTCTTTCTATAATTATCACACTATGTATATTCCCTAATATTATTCTTGATAATTGGTACAGTATTATTGCATTAGTTTTTGAAACGTGTTTTTTAGCTTCAAATATACTGAACCAAAGCCTCAGCTGCTTAAATTTTTTCTCCCCTTCTGGAAGTTAATAATGCTCCTGAAAAAGCAATTAAACTAAAAAAATAAAGCTTCATTTTGAAGAATAAGCAGCTTGCAACCTGGTTTAACGCTGAGACGGCACTAATAACATAGCACTTACGATCTAAGGGAGAAAATAAAAAGGCTTTATTATTTCCCCAAACACTGAAACAACCAGGGCCTAAAGACACACTATCACCCATTTATTGCATTAGATAATGTGCATTTTTGTAAATGAAATGTTTACTTCTGAGCATTATATCCTCCACTTTAGTGATTTGACTAAATAGTTAATTTGATCTCCAAACATAGAGAGTTCTAATGTCGTTTCAAGACTCACAAGCCAAGGGAAAAGGTGAGAGGGAAAGACCAGTCAGCTGAGCCAAGGAGGCAGCCTCTACTCAGAGGTACATGACAGGGCAGGATGCTCATCTGATTTGACCCAGAGAAAATAATCTTTGCATTTTAAGATAGGGTTATTTCAAGAAAGCCTTCTCCCTAATCCTTGCTCTGCTTTCTATAAGGCTGAGGATAAGGCAGGCAGGTTATTTCAGTAAAATAAAAGTGAAACTTGGCTTTCAACTGAGGGATTTAAGCCTTGCTTCTCTATTAGCCTCGAGAAATTGGACTCACTCTTGTTGGCATACTCTTGGTGGTTTTAGCAGAAAGAAAGGCCTTTCACAGCTCTTATGCCCCAGAAACATACACATCCTTGTTGAATTCGACCCTTGAAATTGGAAACTGCTATCCTGAAGAGAAAGCTCCATATATAAAGTAAAAACCATACTAAACAAATTATTTATACTTAATAAAATGGCTAACGTTAACTCCCCAGGTTTCAACAACAATATTGATGGTAGCAAGAAGGGGGCACTCTGCTCAGCTCTTCTGATGCTGGTCACTAGATGCTTGGGATGATGGTTGTATCTCTTGAACGAAAGCAGTGCATCCTGACATCACACAGACCCTCATGCCATATGGCACTGCACCAATTCTGAGCCCAGAGAAAAGTATGTAACACTTGTTTTCTTTCCAGAAAAAAAGATTAAAGCTTGATCTTATACTGCTCTCATGCTCAATTTTTCCCTATTGGCTGTCAGGAAGCTTAGGTCCCTTGGAAGCCTTTTGTAGTCCAGGTGCTTTCCAAATACTACCACTTCTCTCCCTCAATGAGTTTAGGTATATTTTTATCCAAACAACTTTAATTTTCTCAAATAACAAATTTTTGGCTTTGACTTTCCTTGTAGAACAAGACAACTAAGAGATTTCATTATTTATGCAAGAGCACTTCATTTCACTTACGTGTTTGAATGCAGCCACCTCTTACAAAGCTATTAGAAGGGCCAGAAGAGCAAAATCGAGAAAGTAGGAGGGACTGGAGGAACAAAGAAGCAGAGAGGAGTTTTTGGTGCAGATCCTGAGAAGCCTCGACTACCCCTCAATAGAAATCCACCGGTTCCAGCCTTCTACTTGCTTCAGTTTCCAGTTGGCCTAAGGTATTCTGGAGACTTTTACCCCTATGTGTTGAAAGAATGGCCTATCAAAGAAAAGGTATGGAGCTGACAGAAAGCGGATGCTGCACAGGTGGCCAACCTTTTCAGAGAGCTCTATGGTAACCACGTGAAAGGAAGCACCTGTACTTAGATCCAAAAATGTCTTTCTGGAATCTAAACAAAAGAAACAATCCCAAAGGTACTCAGATCGATGTGACTGTCAGGGCATTACGGAATTGTCCTAGTATTTTATTATTATTACATAGAAAATGAAAACCCCCCAAATGTCTTAAAGTCAGGCTATGATTGAATAGATCCTAGTATATATCCATTTTATGGAACTTTATACACAGTAATACAGCAGTTCTATATAAAATGAATAAAAATACCTTTTAAGTGTATGATGAATAAAAAAAACACAAAGAAAATAACTACATATATAAATGCCATGGCAAAATACACCCCCACCCCAAATATATATGCTATTTTCCTGTAAGTAGTTAGTTATCAATAAAGAGGAGGTTTAGGAGTAATGGGAAGGAAAGAGAAAATGTTCATTTTTTTTTATTCTATACAATTCTAATTTTTGAATGTTTAGAGTATGCATATATTTTCATATTTCTTATGAAATTTATAACCTTTTTGGTATTTTTAAATTGATACAATTTAATAATTTATTGTCAATATAGGAACAATCAGCAAATCTCAAATGAAATATATTTATATATATATATATTGATATATATATATCGATATATATATCTATCTATCTATCTAGATAGATATATATATCGATATATATATATCTCAAATAAAATATATTTATATATTAATCGCTTACTATTTATTGAGTAGTATTTTTCAATGCCAGAGGATACTTTAATAAATTTTGACATTTCCCTAACTATAGATTTTTTAAAAAATTCATATTGGTAATTTTTAGACTTTTTAAATTTTGAAATAATTGCTGATTCACATGAAAATATTAGAAATAACAGAAATTCCATGTAACTTTTGCCCATTTTAACTCAAACGGTAACAGTGTACAAAAAATGGTCCTTCACAATTCCCTTTTAGACCCACATATATTTCCCTCTTGTCTCCCCCACCTCCTTAACCACTGCCAACTCCTAATCTCTCCTCTGTTTCCATAATTTTGTCATTTCAAAATGTTATATAAATGGAATCATAGACTGTGCAATCTTTGGGGCCTGGATTTTATTTTTACCCAGCATAAATCTTCAGATTCATTCAGATTGTTCTCTGTATCAACTATGTGCCATTTTTATCCCTTTGTTGCCCAATTTCTAACTGGATTGCTTATTTATGGTTCTGTTTTGAGACTTCCTTATATATGCTAAACACTAATGCTTTGTTGGGTATGTGTTTCACAAATATTTTACCCCATCCTACAATGCATTTTTCCACCCTCTCTTTAAAGAAAGATTATGTTTAAAAGTTTTTAATTTTGGGTGCCTGGGTGGCTCAGTGGGTTAAGCCTCTGCCTTTGGCTCAGGTCATGATCTCAGGGTCCTGGGATCGAGCCCCACATCGGGCTCTCTGCTCAGCAGGGAGCCTGCTTCCTCCTCTGTCTCTCTGCCTGCCTCTCTGCCTATTTATGATCTCGCTCTGTCAAATAAATAAATAAAATCTTAAAAAAAATTTTTTTTAAATTTTGATAAGGTCCAATTATCAATTTTTTTCCTTTCGTGGGTTTATCCCTTTGGTGTTAAGTCTTAGAACTCTTTACCAGGTCCTAGAACCCCCAATTTTTTTTTCTCAAATATTTTTAGTTTTATGATTTACATTAAGTTTCTATTCACTTTGAGTTAATCTTTTGTGTAAGGTATGAGAGTTTGGTCAAAGTTCTTTCCTCCCTCCACTTGGATGTCCAACTGCTCCAAAACCATTTTTTGAAAGATGATCTTCCCTTCACAGAATTGGTCTTGCCAAAAATCAGTTGGGCATATTTGTGTGGATCTACTGCTGCATTCTCTATTTCTGTGCCACTGTTCTTTCTCTGCCAATATCATAGATTTTTGATTACAATAGATATACAGTGAGTCTTGAAATCAGGTCAACTGAGTCCTTCCTTCTTATTTTTCTATTACAAAATTATTTTTGTTATTCTAGATCCTCTTCTTTTCCATATAAATTTTAAAATAATCATGTCTATATTTACAAAAAAATATCATTGATCTTTTGGGAGGAATTATATTAAACATATATATCAACGTGGAGGAAGTTAACATTCTACCTGTGTTGTCTTCCAATCCATGGACATGGTATTTCTCTCCCTTTGCTTAGATCTTTGATTTCTTTCCAGTTGGAAATTCAGGGTGGTAAAGTGTGGCAACGATAGGCCTGACTTCACTTGTTCCTCTTCCAAAGATCACTGTATTTCTTGCTTATTTTAGGTGGAAGAATAAATTTGATCCCTGTTACTTCATTTTGGATAGAAGAGAATGTCTCCAAAAGATTTAATTACCCATGTATACTCATTTTCAAGTTGTATGCAAATTTTAAAAAGGCAAAATCTATTTTGAAAAGGGCAGAATAAATAGTTCATGATGATAAATCCCAGGTAGTAATGATTTTGAGCATTCTTCATCAGATTAGATTTCAATTCAGTCACATAAGTGTTATTGAATTTTTATTATCTTTGGTTATAATGACTCTTGCACTCTGGATTTTTTTTTTTCTTTTCTCTTTCTCATTGATATTTTTTTTTCTTTTCTCTTTTTCGTTCTTTTCAACCTAGGTGCCTGAATGTTGAGGGCAGACAGTAGACTCTGCAATTGTTGTGGTCGTTGCTATTATCATTTGTTATTGTCATTGTTATTATCATTATTATGTAGAATTTATTGAGCACTTTCCTATGTTCTGGCAATAGACTATATAGTAAATTACATGGGATAATTACATGAGAATCCTCACATGGTCTATTTCATGTTGGTAAACTATAATGTCCATTACACAGAAGAAGAAAGTGAAAACAAACAGGTGATGTATTTTACATTGGAATAAACACCCAGACAGCTTGACTCCAGAGCCTGGGGAAGCCACTGTGAAGAAACTGTATTAAAACAAAAGTTTGTTTAAAAATACACGACAGCTTTTGACTATTGACATCTTTGTCAGGAAGACGTTCTCACTGGTTATACTGGGTTATTTCATTACCCTGAAAACTGGTGACATGCTTTTAAAGCAGAGTCTTACCAGGTACTATCCCAAATGCCCTACTTGGACTTTCCTTAATTAAATGAACACCACCCTAAACTTTTCAATCAAATTTGAACTAAATGCTTACAGAGGACTCTATGGGCTAGAGGACTGTGTGTGGGTGTCCTCATTTCACACTGCTTACTTTTTCTAGCAGATAAGCCCAGATAACAACAGACCATGACTTAGACTCCTAGTCCTTTCCAAATCAATGGTTACCCTGAGAAATTCATTAACATTTCCAAAGCAAACCAAAAAATGCCAGTATCAAGGTCCATATGCACGTGTATTTAGGACAAAAGCAGATCAGCCAGTAAGATGTAGAAAATCTGACACAGGTTTATCCAGAACTGTTAACATATGAATGAATATGTAGCTTCTCAAAGAGTCCTTTTAACCCCAATCACAGATACACTACATTTACCAAAATAATTCCCCTGTGCCCAGGGGCCCCTGGTGGACATTACCGCAGGCAGAGAAGCAGCAGTGGGTAGACTCTTCTCAAAGAGGAGGGGTTATAAGGAAGGCAAGGTAATCTGTCCATTGTTAAAAGGGCAGCATTACTTCTTACTTTTTATTTTTTGCATCTGTTTTTGGGCTGCTCTTCCAATAAAACAGAGCTCTGATTTGTGGCCAGCATATGAGTGCTACCACTGCTAAAGTTTCAGGGTGCCTCTCGCAGGATTCCCACTTCAAATTTTAAAAGAGCTTGTCACTGCAAAAAAAGAGAAAGAAAACGAATCTGCCTGTTTGTCTATCAATCTATCTCTCTACCTACCTCCCTATCTGTTGTGGTCTACAAGAAACAGGAGGTTGATGGGGGGATACTTAAGAGGAGGCAGGGAAGAAAATCTACTCACAGTTTAACCCCAACCCCCAACTGTATATCCTATGCATTAAGGAGGGAAGACAGAGCAACTGAAAGGAAACTGCAGAAGCCCTCCTTTAGCAAGACTAGTGACCTTTTTAGCATCCTTGAAGAATGATTGTTCTCATTGTTTTAGCAAATCAAATATAAAACACTCTTTTTAACTGAGGCTTGCATTTAATCCCATCACTTCCATGATTATTGCCCATTTGAAAATATGTGGATGAGCATTACGATATCACCTTGTTTCCCACCCCCCCCCCCGCCATTTCCTTATTTAGCTTGCAAATAAATATATTTGACTCAACATCTTGGGAAAACAAATATGCCTACAAGAGTTTTAGAACTGTGGTTTATTAAAATGTAACACTTCTGAGCTGCAGAGGGAAAATTTTAGATGTTAAGGTTCTTATTGTTTCACAATTTTTCTATTGACAGATAACCAGCTTTTCTGATGAAGTGTTGTGTGGCATTACTTACACTTAAAAGTTCTACAATTCATAGATACAGACAAGATTGATTTTCTTTTTAATTTTGAAAAATATATTTTTTTTTCCTCAAAAGCAAAATCAAGTCACCGTACTTCCTATAACTAATGCATTACATTTGGTGTTTGGTTGATGCCCAATTGACAAAAACAAAATTTGTATTTTTAGGAGGCCTATATAAGCAAACCATTTAGAGCCTACTTTCTCTTTCCTGCTTAGACAGATGATTTAAGCATAATATAGGTTTCTGAGCGCATAATAGGGTGAGGAGGCATTTGAATAAGTGCCCTACCTTCACTGAAAATAGTAAAAAATACTACACAGTAAAGAGATTTTGAAGTTAACATGTGACTATGTCTAGGCAATTTATAACCAGTACAGCAGGAAACAAATTGGTATTTTTATTTAACAGATATTTCAGTATAGATGGCATATTATTTGTTAAAGAGAAAAAAAGAAAAACAGTATAAATTGATTTATATTACAGATTATGCCTGTCTATATTTGCCATCTATACTGCATGATTTAAATCGACATATGTCTTCTTTCATCTGTGAAAGAACTTATTACCTTGTCCTTTCTAGACTCACTCTAAATTTTATTTATAGATAGTGAGGAGAATTTATAGCAGAGGCCTGTAAGTACAATATGCAATTATTTTGAGAGCTCTATCTATTACCTGTGGGTGCTGGAGATGGTGCTAATAAACTTTCAGATTCTTTTCAATGACTTTTAAATAAAAATTGAGATGTGCCTAATTAATCATGACAATGTTATTTACTCAGGTAGTTAGTATTTTTAAAGCACCCACAGAATGCATATTATGTGTGGGGGAAATGCGTTAATTTTATTTAAAATGGGGACCCCTGGTATGGAAAATACTTTTCAGATCTCACAATGAACCAGCCCAAGCATGACTGTGGTTTCATGGAGAATTAGAAATGAAAAAGAATGGTTTCCCTTACTCCAAGTTTCCACAGGCCTCCATGGAATAGAATTTTTTTAAAGAAAAATTACATGCAATGATATATTTTATAGCTTTTATTCCCTTTTCTCTTCTCTCTCTCTCTCTTTTTTTTTAGTTAGTTTGTTGTTAACTTCATTAGTATGAAGTTTTCTGGGAAAGATCTGTATTTAGTAATCACATATGGAATACCTAAAATATGAAAGACCTTGCAATGTATAAAACTTTTATATCGATGTTTTATTTAGTATTTTGACAAAAGTGGAGAAAAGAAAAACCATGTTGGGTTCCTAAGACCCACTTTGATGTTCTAAAACTCCCCTGTCAATTTGAAATATGACGGTATTTTTTTTCTAATTGAGTACGATATTCTAAGTACTTAACATTTATTTATTGGTAACTAGATAGTTCTTATTTCTATAATCTTTGATATTATGGTCTAATACTTCTGAAAATTCTTGTTTCTCTAAATGTTTGCATTTAAAAGAGGTGTAAAAAAAATTAAACAAGAACATTTTCACTTTATGTGGTATGACACCAGTGTAGAAAATAATATTCTTATATTCTAATGGTGCTTTGTCAAGACTTCAATAATCCATAAGATAATTTAATTCTGAGTAGATTTCATATTAACACGTGCTAATTTTTCCCCATTTTTGTTGCTGATGTTTAATATAGGTACTTTCTTGTCTGTGAGCTGAGTTCAACAACATGAATTATGGAAAGGAATCTAATCACATAATTATTTTTTCAATAAAGAAATCTGGAAAAGAGTAAGTTGATTTAAAAAAGTAATGTATTAGTGTCTTTATGGATCAATTAAAAAAAAAAAAAAAGACCCTGACTAAATTTAAATCATCAGTAAGAGGAACCAGAAATATAAAACCATGACATAAATGCAAATATATTATCAATTAGTTCAGATATAGTACTTGACATTTAAAGGTGATTTCTCCTAATTTAGACATTAACATTCAGGTTTTTTTCAAAACTTGACTCATATAAGGAAACTAATATGCATTCAATATATAGACTGAAGACATTTTAGAATAAAGTCTTATAAGAAATCTAAAGTAAAATATAAACAGTGATTAACTCCAGAGAAGGGTCCAAAAATCAGGATGAAATGAAGGGAAGAGGTAAGATAATAAAAGAATTTTGATTTAAATGTTATAGCCTGGGGTGCCTGGGTGGCTCAGTGGGTTAGAGCCTCTGCCTTTGGCTCAAGTCATGATCCCAGGGTCCTGGGATAGAGCCTCCCATCTGGCTCTCTGCTCAGCAGGGAGCCTGCGTCCTCCTCTCTCTCTGCCTGCCTCTGCCTACTTGTGATCTTTGTCTGTCAAATAAATAAATAAATAAATCTTTAAAAAAAAGTTATACACTTTGCAATGTGCTAAATATATACATATTTTACCAAGCATACTTTCTAAAATAAAATGTTTGTATTAGAATTATTTTTATATATTTGATTTTCAGAATGATAGCTGAAATATTATGACTATTTATAAATATATTTTTCCTTGAAGACATCAAAATTGAACCAATTTTAAATGCATAATTGCATTCCATCAATCACTTATAAAGTTGAAGAGTGAAAATACTTGGCCAAAGGTCTGTAACAATATCCAAGTTACAGTTGTTTCTGCTCATTCTTTCTGTAATCTACCCAATTTTCAGGTCCTATTTGGATGTCTTTCAGACACAAAAACATTGTTTTCATTCTCACTTACCACGTAATATCCCCCAACTCAAACCTGAGGTCTTTATTTCTACCTGATGAGTAAGAAGCACCTGAAGGAAGCAAAAAGATTTCTCATTCTGACTGATTTGGTGTACATCACCAATTAATTTTTAATTTTAAATCACCAATTTATTTTCATGTGCAAATGTTGTTTCATCAAAGGTAGGAACAGTGCCCTAACCACCTTTTCATCTCACACAAAGCTTGGGCATACTCTTGCTGTTTGTTGAATAAATACATATTTAATCATTGTGGCACTACTTTTTTTTTTTTTTTTTAAATACAGGTGCACTTGCTTTTATAGAGACTATCTTTTAAATTGAATTGATTATTTGTTTTAGGGTCATGCAAAATGATCTTACTCTGGTTGCTTTTATGAGCTTTTAACAGCTATTAGTTCTTTCGGCAGCAAGGAATTATCTTCCTCCCTAAAAACTGAAATTGAAGTAAACCCAGGGAAATCAGCTTTTCTGGCTACAGTTAGAGGTAATATACAGTACGATGTGAGAAACTGAACATTTTCACTAATACTCAATAACTTGAACTTTTTATCAATTTGCTTCACTTCTCTGCACTTAGTTTCCTCATCTATAAGACAGAATGTGTCATCTGACATACATTAAACTTCTTTGTTAGCACAGTTTTAGATTTACAGAAAAACTGCAAAGACAGAGAGTTCAGTTTAGACTTTAAAACAAAACAAAAATGTTACCAGTGATAAAGAAGTACATTCTGTAATGATGAAAGGAGGATTCCGCCAAGAACATGATTATAAATGTACATGCACCTAACAACAGAGCCCATAAATATGTTAATAAAAACCTGACAGAATTAAGGAAGAAATACACAATGAAGCAACAATAGCTAGAGAGTTAAATTCCTGTTGTGGTCTTCCCAAAGATGCAGGATGGACCACCACCTATAAATTGGTATGGATACTGAGACTGATTACTCTACATATCCACCAAGAGAGTTTAAAATTTTGGTTACTCACATAATGAGGCTCTCTTAAGGAGAGCAAGACTTTAGACTTTCCTCAGAAAGTCTAAAAATGACTTAAGAGCACAGAGAGGAGATCAGCTTAGAGTTTTTATGGTGATTAAGGGGTACAGCAGGGGTGAAGGCTCACACGAAAGATGTACACTACTTGTCAATGCCAAAGAAAGGAGCACCCGAGCTTTCTCATCAGCTTAGAGTAGACAGAAGACAGAGAGAGAGAGAGAGAGCTTAAAAACTGTCACTAGTAGAACATCAAAAAATAAGTCAGTCTTTTTATTACAACTCCAACTAATAATGGAGGGTAAAACTAGGCAGAAGATCAATAAGAAAACTGAAAATTTGAATCAACCATATGTAATAAATACATTATAAACACTCCACTCCAAATAGTACAATACACATTCTTCTCAAATGCACATGAAACAGTGTCTTGAACAGATCATATGCTAGACCATAAAAAAGTTCCAATACACTTTCAAGATAAAAACACTCATCAAACTAAGAATAGACTGGAACCTCTTAAAACCGGTAAGAACCACTGAAGGAAAACTTGGATTCAACTTCATACCAAATCATGGAAGACTGAACATGTTCCAATAAAGATTAAAAAAAAAATGGGGCATCTGGGTCGTTCAGTAGGTTAAAGCCTCTGCCTTCGGCTCAGGTCATGATCTCGGGGTCCTGGGATCAAGCCCCGCATTGGGCTCTCTGCTTGGCGGGGAGCCTGCTTCCCCCTCTCTCTGCCTGCCTCTCTGCCTACTTGTGATCTGTCTGTCAAATAAATAAATAAAATCTTTAAAAAAAAAAACAACCTCAAAGATGTCTGTTCTTATCATTTCTATTCCATATTAGCTGGAGGTTCTAGTTAGGGCAATCAGACAATAAGAATAAATAAAGCTCAGCCAGAATGGAAACAAAGAAGCAATAGTATCTCTGCCTGTAGATGACATAACCTTGTATATAGATAATTCTAGGGAATTCACAAAATATCTATAAAACTAATAAAACATGTTCAGCAAAATTATAGAATACCAGATAAACAAAGAAAAATCCATTATATGTCTATACACTATAATGAATATACTAAAAATGAATGAATGTACTAAAAGTGAAATTAAGAATTGGGGCACCTGGGTGGCTCAGTCAGCTGGGGATCCAACTCTTGATTTCAGCTCAGGTCATGATCTCCGGGTCTTGAGATCCAGCCTCCCCACGGGGTTCTGCACTTGGTGTAGAGTCTCCTTGTTCCTCTCCCCCACCCCCCCACCACTTGCTCTCCCTCTCGCTCTTATATAAATAAATAAATAAAATCTTAGAAATGAATACAATTCCATTGATAATAGTGTTAAAGAAATAAAACTTAGACATAAATTTAACAAAAAAGTAAAAACTTGTGCGTGCTCTAAATACTATAAAACATTTCAAAAGAGATTAAAGAAGATCTAAACAAATGGAAAAGAGCCCTAATGGGAGTAAGGAGCCTTTTCAACAAATGGTGCTAGGACAACTGGATATCTACATGCAAAGAGTGAGGTTGGAACCCTGCCTCACATCATATACAAAAATTAACTCAAAATGGATCAGAGACCTAAATAGTACAGCTAGTTAAATTGTTAGGAGAAAATGAAGTATAAATCCTCATTATCTTGGATTAGAAAACTGTTTCTTAGATATGATACCAAAAGCTCAAGCAACGAAAGAAAAAATCAGCAAGCTGGATTCACCGAGGGCCACCCTTTTGGGTCCCTTCCCTCCTCAGGAGTTTTGTACTACCACTTTACTATCTATTGTTCAATAAACCTTGCTTTGCTGGAAAAAAAAGAAAAAAAGAAAATAAAAAGAAAAAAAAAGTGGATTCACTGCAATTAGAAATGTGTGCATCAAAGGACACAATGAAGAAAGTGAGTATGGTCTGGAAGAAAATATTTGCAAATTATTTAACTGATGAAAGAATGGTATCCAGATTATATATATAAAACTGCTTCAAATGAAAAATAAAAGACAAATAACCCAATAAAAATGGGAAAGGAATCTGAACAGACATTTCTCTAAGGAAGAGATATAAACGTGGCAATTAATGCACATGAAACAATGTTCAATGTCATTGGTCATTCAGGAAACGCAAGTCAACGCCACAATGAGATACCACTTCATACTCACCAGTATGTCTATAATACAAAAAACAAAGCTTTGGTGAGGATGTAGGGAGATTAGAGATCTGAAACATTGCTATTGGAATTGTAAAATAATATAACCACTTAGGAAAACAGTGCATCAGTTCCTCAACATACAAGTTCCTATGTGAGACAGCAATTCTACTTCTATATACACCCCAAAATGACAACATACAGCCAGCAAAAACTTGTAGATAAATATTAATAGCAACATTATTTGTAATGGCTAGGAAATGGATATAAAGTAAGTGTCCATCAAATGGCAAATGGATAAACAAAATGTTATGTGTATATTTAATGGGATAGTATTTTGCCATAAATATGAATGAAGTGCTGATATATTCTATAACATGAACAAACCTTGAAAACATTATGCCAAATGAAAAGAACCTAGTTGCAAAAGAACTGAAAGTATATGATTGCATTTATATGAACTGTGCAGAAGAGGCAAATCTATAGAAAGATAGATTAGCATTTGCCTAGGGTAGGTGGGTTGGAGAGAAATGGGAAGTAAAATGCCAAAGGATACATGAATATAAAAGTAAGATTATAAAACTTTCAGAAAAAGTAAACACAGGAGTAACCTTTATGATTTTAAGTTAAGCAATTACTGCTTAAATACGACATTATCTTAGATACGATGCCTTAGACAGGATAGGGTTTCTTTTTGAAGTGAGGAAATATTCTAAAGTTGCTTTTGATGATGTTCATACAGCTCTGAATATACTAAAGAACAATGAATTGTGCAATTCAAATTACCAAATTGTATGCTATGTGAAATATATCTCAGTAAAGTCACTAAAAATATTTTAAAGATTGTGGTAGATTTAACAAGTACATATATAATATATGCAGCAAATAGTGGGTGCTGGGGATAATATGGGGCAAACAGATAAAATATTCTGGCTAGATTTAAAAAACATATACAGTTAAAGGGGCACCTGGGTGGCTCAGTCTGTTAAGTGTTGGACTCTTGATTTTGGCTGGGCTCAGGTCATGCCCCACGTCGGACTCTGTACTAAGCATGGAGCCTGCTTGGCTCTCTCTCAGAGCTCTCTCTCTTGCCCTCTACTCGCCCCCCCCACCCACTCATGCTCCCTCTCTCTCAAAAAAACAAAAATAAAAAAAAGATACAATTGGTTTATTATAAAAATAATGTATTTTATGTAAGAAATACCAAATAAATCAATGGCATGTTCAACTTTATCCTTCCTTTTTTTTGAAATCCTATTTCTAAGGTTTAGTAAGATAGATGGAGTTTATTCCCTCTAAATTTTGTCATTCTCATTGTAAATTATGCTGGCCTCCACCTATTTAGTAACATAAACACAGAGCTCCAGAAACTTTGCTTAAAGAAGTAAATCTGATCTCATCTTGCTCCTGGTAACAATTCCCTTTGATTTGCAAGTTAATCGGAACTTCTTCCATCAGAATAACTTCTTCTTAGTATGTGTGTCTACTGGGCCAGTTTTGCTAATAAACCTTGTCTACCCACAGAAAATAAGAAGAATGACTAAGAATGAATAAAAAAGGACAGAAGATTTCAATTTATCACCCAGGCCACATTGCATGCCTTCAAATCTCCTTTAAAGGCTAAGGTTATATATATACATTTTCTATTGGTTTAAGAACTCAAACAGACTTCAGTAACTGTATGGTCTTAGTTTAATAGCAGAAATGTCTGGTACTTTTACAAACTAATTAATTTGTTTTAAAATTCTTTGCTTTGGTAATGAGTCTACTTATATTATTGACGAGATGCATGTTAATATCATACTTTTTATTATTTGATTCTATTTTCTACACTTCTTATTTTACAAAGAATGTGGTTTACTTCCAATTTATATCATTTGTCAATAAGTGCTGAAATTCACAATACATTCTCTGAGAGTTTCTAAATTTATTAATATCAATACATACTGACATGCCATGTCAAAATATTTGGACCTATAACCTTCCTCTATCACCCTGAAACTGAATTAATACAAAAGTTAAATAACCAGAAATGTTAAAGAAGCTCTTTCATATAATATAATGACCATAGGTTTGGAATTAAAGAGACCAGTGCTTAAAAAAAAAAAAAAAAGTTCAGCCCTTCATTATCTGGTACTAAAACCCCTTGAATTATACACACATAGTTTTTAAAACAAGGGTCGACATTGGATGTTTTATAGAGAATTAATTAAAATAATACCTAAGGAATTAGCCCTATGCCCCTACTAAAGTACAGAAAATGCTCAGAAAATGTTTATTCTCATCACTTTTTTAGGGGGGTTTATGATACTATGTTGCTTGCATAGAAAACCCACCTTCCACAACCTTGTGGTTTAGTCTGGGAGTAGGGACAGAAACAAACATAACAAACAAGCAAGCATATAAAACTGTGTTATAAGTTTGAGAGAGATTTGGAGAAGATGATGAGAGATGAGGCAGTAGAGGTTAGAATTAAAATCTTACAGATTGGGGTGCCTGGGTGGCTCAGTGGGTTAAGCCTCTGCCTTCAGCTAAGGTCATAATCTCAGGGTCCTGGGATCGAGCCCCGCATTGGTCTCTCCGCTCAGCAGGGAGCCTGCTTCCGGTCTCTCTCTCTCTCTGCCTGCTTCTCTGCCTACTTGGGATCTCTGTCTGTCAAAGAAATAAACAAAATATTTAAAAAAAATCTTACAGATTATTTTTTAATATTATTTATTTATTTAGAAAGAGCACTTGCGAGTGGGGGATTAGACAGAGGGAGGGGGGAGAGAATCTGAAGCAGGCTCCCCACTGAGCGATGAGTCCCAGGAGAGCTCAGTCTCACAGTCCCCATGTCATGACCTGAACCAAAATCAGGAATCAGGTGCTTAACTGACTTAGTCACAAAGGAACTCCAAAATCTTAAGGATTATTAAAAAAGTAGAAGGAAGGTTACATTTTAAGGAGATAGAGCATAAAGAAGAAAGTTAACACAGTGAACTCAAGGAAAACAATAGAATAATCAGATGATTATTTTGTGAAAGAGCAGATGAGGGAGAGGAACTGAATACAGCGTCATTAGGGTGATATGTTAAAAGGCAAAAGCAATGATCACTGAAAGTTTTTGAGTCTGAGGAGGTAATAATATCAATTAATGTGAAGAAGGAAAAAATAAATGTAAAGAAGAAAAGAGGGCTGCTTTGGAGGACATTAAGTTATTTTTCTGAACTTCTTGGTCATTTAACTAATACGTATAATGAAAAGGGTATCAGATCAGGATCACATTCACCAACGTCTGTATTTGGGTTCTGTCCTATCATTTGCTACGTGAACTTGAATACATTCTTTAATCTCTCTAATGTTCTTTTTCCTGTATAGAATGGAGCTATTACAATTCAATGAGATGGCTATTTGTGAGGATCAGAATTAATAGATATAAACTGTTTATCCTCATTTGGGGTTCATGTTAGGTACTTATTAAAGGCAGAAATATTCTGAGCCTTTTAAGAACACATAATATTCTTTTTCCTCTTCTAGAAAAGACTCTAATACACAGCATTCAAAATCACTAATGGGCTTTAACTTAGGTCAAATAAGTTGTTGCTATTTAAATGTTTGTTTACAGTAGAATCATTTTCAGCTAAACTTTTGCAAAACTCCTTCATAGTTATATGCAGGGAGGGTCAACCATCCCCCTAGAAGGCTGGAGGCATCTTTTCAGTCATCAAAAGTGTAAAGTCTAATTTCAGGTACCCAGGAGATTCTGAAAATGGCTTCTGCCAACCAAATCATCATGCCCTCTAGATAAACCATCCCTACTTCTAGTTTGGCAGTTTCTTATGAGGCAAAAAAAAAAAAAAAAGTCCTTCAAATTGTGAAACAAGATAATTAGAACTAGCTAGAACTTGGCTGATAATAGGCTGGGAATTTTTCAAGGGCATCATGTCAAAAACTTTATTTAATACAGGTCCAACATTTGTGAAAAATTGTACAAAGGGAAATGTTGCCACTTTGGATCCCTGAGGAGTTCAGTCCTTTGCCAACATGAATGAACGGCATTGTGCACAATCCATTGCTCCATTTCTAAGCAAAACATTGAAGTGGTTAGTGTCAGTCTGTTTCTTATATCTTCAGAGTTAGCAACTTAAAAAAGAAAGAAATGAATTCCAAGCCTTTTAATGTTACACATTCAGAACTCCAGCATGGGAATTTTCTATCTAAAAGAAAAAAAGTATGATAGTTAAAATATTATGTAAATCAGATCTTCTCAAGGAGAACAAGAAAACATTCTACAGTTGTACCATATCATATCAGAAATTTTTTCTTAGAATACCTTTATTTTTAATTGATAGTTAACTCTTATTTCTAAACAGTGTTTTTCAAAAACATTAAAGAGACGAAGAAATGAAAATCTCTTAAATAAGGTCTTGCATTTACCCCTGCAAACAATGACAATAAAAGAATGATTCTGCATTTGGAGTTATCCTGGTGGATATGTGTGATGGTGGGCACTTAACATTAACAACAACAACAACAACAACAAAGCCAATAGCAACAAAATGTCACACAGAAACTAGCTGTTGTGGGATGAAGAGTTTAGGGAAATTTCAGTAGTTTTTTCCCTTTGGTGATCAGGAGTTAAAGTATAACATATTCTTTTAGCCATCAGAGGCAGAGGATGCAATGTGTGAAATGAGATGTATTTCAATTAAATCTTCTGATGACACTGGCATTCTTTAAATGGCTTCATCACATGCTATTTCCTATTATTTCCTCCAACTTCAGCTTAGAAGATTAAGGCTCTGAGAATGAGTGTCGAAGTCCTAAGGTTTCATCTTGGATCTATTCTTCACCTACTAAACCTGTCCTGTGAACCCTGACAAATCACTTGAAAATATATAGGTTTCATTTTGCCAAGTCTAAAGACTCTTTGTACTTTCAAACTATATGAATACTCAAAATCTGCTGTCACTGATGCTTATCAGAAAATCTATCCACATTCATCAAATAATCTAGTCCTTTTACTTGTATAAACAAAGGGAGACTCCCTAACGGAGGGCTATTACTTTAGGCATGCTGAACAGGTTCAACAAAATTTAATGGGAAGTAAATTTCCAATTCTGGGGAAGACAAGAGTTATGGATAGCCTACATACACTCCAACCATAAAAAACCATATCAATGAATTAAATTTATGAAGCAGCTATTTGTAGGCATTGGAAAACAAGAAGAATGGAAATACATGGTGTGAACTGCATATCTACTGTAGGTTCTATCTGTCTAGAGGCATTTTCCAAACTTTGTCATAAAGAAGTGGCCAGACAACAATAGTTTCATGGGGCAGAAGAAACAGAGATCAGGGTTCAGGGTTGTTGAATAAGCAAAAATGTGTGGGACACAGAAAGAGTAACAGATATCTGGATAGTGATGCTCTTAAGTGTTTGGTTGAATGCTAACTCATATATTCAGGATGGGACTCTGTGAGAACTGGCAGAGAACAACTTTCTTTATGGAAGTCAAACAGTACTGGGAAGGATTTGAATTCTAATCAACTATTTAGAGAGATATCACTGAATACTCACTCATCCAATTAAAACCTCAGAAAAGCCATTCCCTATAAATAGAGCTGATGTAATCTTAGAATAAGAGTTACTTTATACTGTTCCCAAAAAGACCTCAAACTAGTTTCAGGGTAATTAAGCTGATCAAACAGTTAATTAAGGGCTCAACAGAGCAAAAGTGAAAGCTCTTGAGTATGAAATCTAGCTTTTTGTACATATGGTGCAATTTAAAAAATTGTAACACATAACCAGGAATAAACAATCAATAGAAACAGACTGCGAGATGACACTATTATAAAAATTAGCAGAGTAGAGATTTAAAGCAGCCATGTAAATACATTCAAGGATTTAACAGAAGAAATGGATGTGAAAATAAAGTAGAAGTAAAGAAAGTTTTGGAAAGAAAAACATCTCCAAATGTGACATAAATATTAACCTACATATTTGAGATGCAAAACAAATCCCAAACAGTGTAAGCAAAAATAACAAATCTAAGCACTCTGTTGCTTAAATCAGTGAAAACTTAAAAGTCAGAAAATCTCGAAAATAACTGGATGGAGAAAGATGAAAACATACACAAGGGAACACTGAAAAGAATGGGTGCTGATGTTTCATCAGAACAATGCAAGGGAGGAGCCAACTGAATACCTTAAAATTACTAAATATAAAAAGTCATCTTTGAATTATAAGTCCAAAGAAAATAGTAGTAAAAATATAAGCAAAATAGACATTTTCAGTATAAGAACTGAGAGAATCTGGTACCAGCAAACTGGAACTAAAAGCAATATTAGAGCAAGTTTTTTAGGCAAAAGGAAGGTCTGCATATAGGACTCTATCAGGTCCGCATAAGTGACAAAAAAGAAAATTGGTAAATAGGTGTGTAAATATAGATGACCAGTCTTTTCCTGTGGGGAAAAAGAAATCTTTAAAGGGAAATTGACTATTTAAGGCAAAACTACAACAGTGTATTGAGATTTATAATAAATGTAGAATTATAATAAAAACAACTGAACAAAAAGGAAGATGGTTGGAAAGTGAGGTATATTATGTGAAGCTGATAAATTCCAATAAAGGTAGACTGCAGATGCTGACACTGAATACCATAATCCTTAGATGACAGCTGAAAGTAAAACAAACAGATAAAACAAAAATGGTGAATAGCTGAGATTTATAGAATAATAAAAATAAGAACTTGGTTAATCCAAAAGAAGTCAGGAGGTTGAAACAAGAACAGATGGGACAGTGATGTTTACGGCAGCATTATTGACAATAGTCAAATTATGGGAAGAGCTGTGTCCTCTAAATGATGAATTGATAAAGAAGATATGCTATATATACATGCTGAAATATTACTCAGCCATAAGAACAATGGAATCTGTCATATGCAAGACATAGATAGAACTAGAGAGTCTTATGCTAAGCAAAATAAGTCAGCCAGAGAAAGACAAATATTGTATAATTTCACTTATACATGGAATTTAAGAAACAAAAAAAATGAACAAAGGGGCAAAAAAAAAAAAAGAGAGAGAGAGAGAGGCAAACCAAGAAACAGATTCTTAACTATAAAAGAGAGAGAGAGATGCAAAACAAGAAACAGACTCTTAACTATAGAGAATAAATTAATGATTACTAGAGAGGAGGTAGGCAGGGTGATTGGTTAAATAGGTGATGGGAATTAAGGAGGGCACTTGTGATGAGCACTGGGTGTTGTATATAAGTTATGAATCACTATATTATATACCTGAAACTAATATTATACTGTATGTTAACTGAATGGAATTTAAATGAAAAGTTAAAAAAAAAAGAACAGATGGGAAAAAGATAATTTAAAAATCACATAATGGTACACATAAACCAAAGCATGTCAATAATTATATTATGTAAAAATTCTATTGAAGTCCAGTGAAAAGATATTTTCACATGATATTGCCAAAAAAACCAAAACCAAAACCAAAACCAAAAAAAAACCAGGAGAGACCCAACTATATGCTATTTACAAGAGATACCTTTAATTCATAAAGACACAGTACAAAGATGAGCGATGGAAAGAGTAAGCAAGAGAAAGTTATCTATGTTAACATCTATGTTAACATCAAACGTAGATTTCAAGAGGAAAGTCTTGCTATCAAAGACAAAGAGGGCATTTCATAATAATAAAGGCCAATTCCATAAGCAGACACACACTGAATGCTCAGTAATTGATAGAAAAAATAGGAATTCAGTAAGGATATAAAAGATTTAAATATTTTAAGAACCTAGTTGATATTTATAGAACACTGTGCACAACAAATGCTGAACATGTATTTTACAAGGTCATTTAGAACATGAAAAATGATAGACCATAGTACTAGTCTCACTAGTTCCAGTGGTTTGACATCATATAGTATATACTCTGAGCATGACAGAATTAGATTAGGTATCAAAAAAAAAAAAGATACAGAAAATCTCAAAACACTGGGAAAGTCAGTAATACACTCATAAATAACTCATGGTTGAAACAAGAGCTAACAAAATTAGAAGATACTTAGAACTATATTTCAAAAAAAAGACACTTAGAACTGAATGATAATGAAAAAGGCATATAAAAAAAGGCATATATGCATATATGGGGTATCATAGTAGTGGTGCTAATAGGGAAAACTATAATTTCAATTTGTTTTTATTAAAAACGATGAGAGGCAAAAAATTAATTATCAAAATGTTAGCCATAAAAGCCTGGTGAAGATGAACTTTTAAAATTAATCCAAAAAAAAGCAACTAATAAAGATGAAAAAGGAAAGAAAAGAAATAGAAACAGATGACTAACAGGAAAAAAAAAATGAAATTCATCATTAATGATATAGAAACATTATCATAAAATAAAATAAAATATAACCACCTTAAGAAGCTCATAACCAGATTGATTAAGAAAAAAAACAACACAGTATCAGAAAAGAATGAAGCAGCATCAATATCAAAATTATAATTATGAGCAACTTAATAGCTATAAACTTAACAACATAAAAAGGACACATTTATTGAAAACCACACATTAATGGACTGATGCATTTGTTAGACATTGAATTTTTAAATTAATAATCTTCTCACAAAGAAATCTTCAGGTGCAGATGGCTTCACTGTTGAGTTCTAGAAAATATTACTGGAAGCAATCCTATCAATCTTAAACAAACTCAGAAAACAGTGGAGGAGGAAACTCCTTTTAATTTAAAGAGGTCAGCATAACCTTGATAGGGAAACTAGAAAAGCACAGAACAAGCAAATAAAGTCCCAAACTAATAGCCTCACACAATTTGCTAAATATTAGCAGGTTGAATCCAGTAATATGATACATAAAAATAAAAATAAAAAAATACCAATTTGGTTTTATCCTCGAATGGCAGTCAACTTTAACATTGAACATCAGTCAATGTTATTTACCACATAAACAGAATAAAGAAGAAAATAATATGATCATGTGAACAACTGCAGAAATACAATTTGACAAAATTTAAACTACATTCATGAAAAAAAAAATCTCATAGCAAAGTAGAAAGAAAAATAAAGGCAGGAGGACTTCTTCAGACAGATAAAGCCATCTATGAAACTTCTACTATGAACATTACACTTAATATTGAAAGAGTAATGATTCCCCTCCATATCAGGAGTAAGATAAGATTGGCTGTCCTGACCACTGTTATTTAACATTGGCCTGGATGTCCTATCCAGTGTAACAGTAACACAAGGAAAATAAAGTGCATAAATATTCAAGTATAAAATTGGAAGAGATGTAAAATGTCCTTTAGTCCATATGTAGAAATCACAAAGAAACTCCAAAGTAATTTCTCAAACTAACAAGTGAATTAATGAATACCACAAACTATGAGGACAACATAAAATATGTTTTCCATGAACAACTGGCAAATCAAATAAAAAGAACCATTTACAACAGAATCAGAAACCATAAACCATGTAGGATTAGGTTTACCAAAAAATGTGTAAGGTTACTACACACACACACACACACACACACACACACAAACCTACAAAAGATGATTTGGGGAAATTTGTAGAAGAATTAAAATATTGGAGATATACCATGTTAATGGATTAGAGACACTAAGGGAAAAGAGAGAGAGAGAGAGCAATTCTACTTCTACGTGTTTACTCAAGAAATATGGAAACATAGATCTATGCAAATTTGTGTATGTGAATTTGTTCACAATAGCCAAAAACAGGTAGTAATCCAATTGTCCATTAACTACTCAATATATAGGAAAATTGTTAATATATCCATATTATGCATTAGTACTCAGCAATGAAAAGTAGCTAAATATTACTATATGCAACAACATGGATGAATTAAAAAAAACAAGTATGTGTATAAAAGAAGTACAGAACAGGAGTGACTGGCTGGCTCAGTTGGTAGAGCACAAGACTCCTGATCGCAGGGCCATGAGTTCCAGCCCCATGTTGGATGCAGATTTTAAGTTAAAAAAAAAAAAAAAAAAAGTATAGTATAGGCTTTTTTCTTTAGTAAGAATATACTTTAAATCCTAGCACAGTCAGTGAAAGAGAAAAAAAAAATCAAAAAGAATTAGTGGAGATAAAATGAAAAACTAAAATTATTTAAAATTATTTGATTAATCCAAAAGGAAACAGGGAAAAGAGGGTGAGAGAAGGAAAAGTAAACAGATGGTACAAATAGAAAATAATTAGGGATCATGGATTTGAACTTTGTCATATTGATAATTATATTAAATACAAATAGTCTAAACATAGCAATTAAAAAGTAGATATTCTCAGAATAGGTAAGAAAACAACACCCAACAATATGCTTCCCAAAAGAAAGCTTTCTTCACATACATGAAGACACAAATTAAAAAAAAGGAATAGTATGCCAAAAAAACATATCATGCAAACAGAAATTACCAAAGCTGACATGTCTATTTTATAATATCAGACAATATAGACTCCAGGACATAAAGTCTTACCATAAGTAATGAAGGACATTTCATAATATTAAGAGATTGATTCATCAAGATGGTACAACCATCCTCAATGTGTATGAACCTAATTATATAGCTTTAAAATACATGAAGCAACAACTTACAGAATTTGAAGAAATCTGTAATTATAAAGATTTCAATGTTTTTATCATTAATTAATAAAAGACTTTAAAATAAGAAATGAAATATAAGACTAGGACAATGTTGTTAAAGAACTTTGATAGATATTTATTGAATACTTGACCTAATACCTGCAAAATACATAGAATCTTCACATGTGCAAGGAATATTCATGAAGGCAGACCAGACGGACCATAAAATAGTTCTCAATAAACATAAGAGAATTGAAATCAGAGAATATCTTCTGACCTGATCAATCTTAAATCAGAGGACATTAACAGAAGAGTATCTGGAAAAAAAAAATCCCCAAATATGCATATAATGTTAACTGACTTTCAACAATCGCTCCAATATAATTTTGGGAAAGGATATTCTTTTCAATGAATGATGCTGGAATAACGATACTTTCATGTATAAAAGAAAGGAACCTAACAGGATATGCATAAGTTAATTTGAAAAGGATTACACAGATTAAGCCAGGGTTAGAGAGGCAAAATGGCAGAGGAGTAGCCGACTGAAATGATATCAGATCCCAGGAGTTCAGCTAGACAGGTATCAAACCATTCCGAACATCTACAAACTCAATAAGAGAGAGAAGAGAAGAAGAGCAGCAATTCTAGGAACAGAAAATTAACCACTTTCTGAAAGGTAGGACAAGCAGAGAAGTGAATCCAAAGTGATGGAAAGATAGACTGTGGGGAGAGGGGCTGGCTCCCAGAAAGCAGCAGAGCAGCAGAGCACAAAATCAGAACTTCTAGAAGTTGGCTCCACTGAGGGACATTGCTCCATAGGCTAAGTAGGAGTGGAGCCCTCACAGGGACAGTGTGGTTTCAGGTCCTGTGGGGTCACAGAAAGATTGGGGGTGTCTGAGTGTGGCAGAGCTGCCAGGTATTGGAGCAGGGAAGCCGACTACAGAGACAAAGCCGAAGAGTGAGCTTTCAGATTGGGGTTACCTTAAACCATGGTTACCTTAAACCATTCAAGGCACAGTCAGGCCACTGCTCTTCGAGAAGGGACCCCACAAGTGGCAGATCCAGGGAGAGTCACCTTCCTCCTCCAGGAGGAGCAGCATAACAGGAATCTGCTGGGTTTGGAGACTCCAAATGGGGCTGGGTGCCAGAGATAGAAATGCTTGGTCACAGGCCAGGTGAACATAGAGCACTGTTGGAGACCAGGGAGATGCGAGTGATTGACTGCTTATCTCTTAAGGTGCACTGAGGAGGGGCACTGAGCTCTCAGCTCCTCCAGGCTGGAGACTGGGAGACTGCCATTTTCATTCCCGTCCTCCAAAGCAGTACAGAAAGCATTCAGGGAACAAAAGCTCCCAGAGCAAATCTAAGCAGATTACTTAGCCTGGCCCCTGGCAAGGATAGTGCAATTCCATGTTGGGCAAAGATATTTGAGAATCACTGCAATGGGCCCCTCCCACAGAAGATCAGTGAGAACATCCAGCCAAGACCAAGCTCACGGATCAAGAACAGCGGAACTCCAGAGATAGGGGAAAGCAACGCATAAAATTCATGGCTTTTTCCCCATGATGCTTTAGTCTTGCAAAGTTAATTTTTTTTTTTAAACATGTGTCAAAGATTTATTTCACTCATTCATGAAGGAACAGGCAGATAGACAAGCTGATTCAAGGAGCATGAGAAGTATGGTATTTATAATCGCTGAAGAAGAATGTGGGATAAGATGACCACTAGGTTAGATCTTCAAAACTGGTTTAGGCCCCTCCATAACCATACCCTTTGGGGTTATCTGTTCTACCAGAAAGAAATCATTTGTGTCTCTATCTGACACAAATCTCCAAGTAACTTCAGTAAATCTAGGTCCTGATCAATAGCAAATGGTGAGCCAAGCAAAGGTCCAGATCACTGAATAATCCTTGGAAGGGCCTTTGGGATCAAACTCCAGCATGACAATGAAAGGGCACACATTTCTTGCAAAGTTAACTTAAAAAATTTTTTTTCTTTTTCTATTTAACTTTCCCTCTTTCCTCTTTTAACTTTTTTTTTTTTTTAAGATTTTATTTATTTATTTGACAGAGAGCGACACAGCGAGAGAGGGAACACAAGCACGGGGAGTGAGAGAGGGAGAAGCAGGCTTCCCGCCAAGCAGGGAGCCTGATGTGGGGCTTGATCCCAGGATCCTGAGATCACGACCCGAGCTGAAGGCAGTGGCTTAACCCACTGAGCCACCCAGGTGCCCCTCTTTTAACGTTTTTTAACTAGTTTATCTTAACAACACCTTTCTAAAAAAATTTTTTTAAACCATCATTGTTATAGTCATATTTTATCCTTTCATTGTATTTAACCTTATTTTTTATATACATGTAGGACTTTTTTTTTTTAAATTCTGGGATACAATTTCTTCTACTAGATCAAAATATACTCAAATCTAGCACATAGCTTTGTTCTAGTCTTCAGCCTCAGCACATTCCCTCCTCTTTTTTTTTTCTTTTTCCAACCAATTTATCTTATCAATTCCTTTTCTTAGAATTTTTAAAAATTTTCATTTTTACAGTTATATTCTATCCCTTCATCGTGTTTACCCTTATTTTTGTATATATATAAATTTTTCTTTCTTTAAAATTTTGGGACGTAGTTTCTTCTAAGAGACCAAAATACACCCCAAATCAAGTGGTTGTTCTATTCACCAGTCTAACATATATATATTTATATATAAATATATATTTTATATATTTATTATTATATTATATATCATATTAAAATTATATAAAACATATAACATAATTTATAAATATAACAATAAAATTATATATATATTATATATACTATATATTATATATATATGATTTTTTATTCTTTATATCTTTTTCCCCCTTTCTTCTCACCCTGGTAGTTTTGGATCTCTTCTGATTTGGTTAGCATACATTTTTCTGGGGTCTTTTCCACACTTTTAGTATTCTATGCCCTCGTTAATACATTCTTAACTGGATAAAATGACAAGGTGGAAAAACTCATCACAAAAAAAAAGAACAGGAGGCAGTAACAACAGCTAGGGACCTAATCAATACGCACATTGGTAATATGTCAGAACTAGAATTCAGAACAACAATTCTCAAGGTGCTAGGTGGGCTCGAAAAAGGCATGGAAGATATTAGAGAAACACTGTATGGAAAAATAAAATTCCTTTCTGGGGAAATAAAAGAACTAAAATCTAACAAGTTGAAATGAAAAAAGCTATTAATGAAGGGTGATAAAAAATGGAGGCTCTTGGGGCAGCCTGGGTGGTTCAGTGGGTTAAGCCTCTGCCTTCAGCTTGGGTCGTGATCTCAGGGTCCTGGGATCGAGTCCTGCATCGGGCTCTCTGCTAGGCAGGGAGCCTGCTTCCTCCTCCCTCCCTCTCTCCCTCTCTCTCTCTCTGCTTGCCTCTCTGCCTACTTGTGATCTCTCTCTGTCAAATAAATAAAATCTTTAAAAAAAATGGAGGCTCTTACTGCTAGGATAAATGAGACAGAAGAGAGAATTAGTGATATAGAAGACCAAATGTAAGAGAATAAAGAAGCTGAGCAAAAGAGAGACAAACAACTACTGGACCACAAGGGTAGAATTCGAGAGGTAAGTGATACCATAAGACGAAACAATATTAGAATCCCAAATGGGATTCCAGATGAAGAAGAGAGAGAGGGGCAGAAGGTATATTGGAGTGAATTATACTAGAGAATTTCCCTAATATGGCAAAGGGAACAAGCATCTATTTCCAGGAGACACGGAGAATCCCCAATCAAAATCAATAAAAATAGTTCTATACCCCGTCATCTAATAGTAAAACTTATAAGTCTTAGTGACAAAGAGAAAATCCTGAAAGCAGCTCGGGGGAAAAGAGGTCTGTAACATACAATGGTAGAAATATTAGATTGGCTGCCCACTTATCCACAGAGACCTGCCAGGCCAGAAAGAACTGGCATGATATATTCAGAGCACTAAATAAGAAAAGCATTCAGCCAAGAATACTGCATTTGACTAGGCTGTCATTGAAAATAGTAGAGATAAAAAGCTTCTAGGACAAACAAGAACTAAAAGAATTTGCAAACACCAAATAAGCCCTACAGGAAATATTGAAAGGGGTCCTCAAAACAAAGAGAGAGCCTAAAAGTAGTAGACCAGAAAGGAACAGAGACAATATACAGTAACAGTCACCTTACAGGCAATACAATGGCACTAAATTCATATCTTTCAATACTCACCCTGAATGTAAATGGGCCAAATGCCCCAATCAAAAGACACAGGGTATCAGAATGGATAAAAAACTAAAACCCATCAATATGCTGTCTACAAGAAAGTCATTTTAGACCCAAAGACACCTCCAGATTTAAAGTGAGGGGGTGGAAAACAATTTACCATGCTAATGGACATCAAAAGAAAGCTGGGGTGGCAATCCTTATATGAGGTAAATTAGATTTTAAGCCAAAGACTAAAATAAGAGATGAGGAAGGACACTATATCATACTCAAAGGGTCTGTCCAACAAGAGGATCTAACAGTTTTAAATATCTATGCCCCTAACATGGGAGCAGCCAACTATATAAACCAATTAATAACAAAATCAAAGAAACACATCAACAATAACACGATAATAGTAGGGGACTTTAATACCCCCCTCACTGAAATGGACAGATCATCCAAGCAAAAGATCAACAAGGAAATAAAGGCATTAAATGACACACTGGACCAGATGGACATCACAGATATATTCAGAACATTCCATTCCAAAGCAACAGAATACACATTCTTCTCTAGTGCACATGGAACATCCTCCAGAATAGATCACATCCTGGGTCATATACCAGGTCTCAACTGGTACCAAAAGATTGGGATCATTCCCTGCATATTTTCAGACCACAATGCTCTGAACCTAGAACTCAATCACAAGAGGAAAGTTGGAAAGAACTCAAATACATGGAGGCTAAAGAGCATCCTACTAAAGGATGAATGGGTCAAACAGGAAATTAAAGAAGAATTAAAAAAGTTCATGGAAACAGATGAAAATGAAAACACAACACAACTGTTCAAAATCTGTGGTCAGCAAAGGCAGTCCTGAGAGGAAAGTATATAGCAATACAAGCCTTTCTCAAGAAACAAGAAAGGTCTCAAGTACACAACCTAACCCTACACCTAAAGGAGCTGGAGAAAGAACAGCAAAGCAAGCCTAAACCCAGCAAGAGAAGAGAAATCATAAAGATCAGAGCAGAAATGAATGAAATAGAAACCAAAAGAACAGTAGAACAGATCAACGAAACTAGGAGCTGGTTCTTTGAAAGAATTGATAAACCCCTGGCCAGTCTTATCAAAAAGAAAAGAGAAAGGACCCAGATAAATAAAATCATGAATGGAAGAGGAGAGATCACAACCAACACCAAAGAACTACAATTATAAGAACATATTATGAGCAACCATACACCAGGATATTTGACAATCTGGAAGAAATGGATGCATTCCTAGAGACATATGAACTACCAAAACTGAACCAGGAAGAAATAGAAAACCTGAACAGACCCATAACTAGTAAGGAGATTGAAGCTGTCATCAAAAATCTCGCAACAAACAAGAGCCCAGGGCTAGACAGCTTCCCAGGGGAATTCTACCAAACATTTAAAGAAGAACTAATACCTATTCTCTTGAAACTGTTCCAAAAAATAGAAAGGGAAGGAAAACTTCCATACTCTTTTTATGAGGCCAGTATTACCTTGATCCCAAAACCAAAGACCCCACCAAAAAGGAGAATTACAGACCAATATCCTTGATGAACACAAATGTGAAGATTCTCACCAAAATACTAGCCAATAGGATCCAACAGTACATTAAAAGGATTATTGACCACAATCAAGTGGGATTTATTCCTGGGCTGCAAGGTTGGTTCAACACCGGCAAATTAATCAATGTGATACAATACATTAATAAAAGAAAGAACAAGAACCATATGATACTCTTAATAAATGCTGAAAAAGCATTTGACAAAATGCTTTTGACAAAAAGCATCCTTTCTTGATCAAAACTCTTCAAAGTGTAGGGATAGAGGGTACATACCTCAATATCATCAAAACCATCTATGAATAATCCAAAGTGAGTATCATTCTCAATGGGGAAGAACTGAGAGCTTTTCCCCTAAGGTCAGGCACAGCAGGGATGTCCATTATCACCACCGCTATTCAACACAGTACTAGAAGTCCTAGCCTCAGCAATCAGAAAACAAAAAGAAATAAAAGCATCTGAATCAGCAAAGAAGTAGTCAAACTCTCACTCTTTGTAGCTGATATGGTCTTTATGTGGAAAACCCAAAAGACTCCACTCCAAAACCGCTAGTACTCATTCAGGAATTCAGTAATGTGTCAGGATACAAAATCAATGCACAGAAATCAGTTGCATTTCTATACACCAACAGCAAAACAGAAGAAAGAGAAATTAAAGAGTCAATCCCATTTACAATTGCACCCAATACCATAAGATACCTAGGAATAATCCTAACTAAAGAGGCAAAGACTCTATACTCAGAAAACTATACAGTACTCATGAAAGAAATTGAGGAAGAACCAAAGAAATGGAAAAACATTCCATGCTCACGGATTGCAAGAACAAATATTGTGAATATGTCTATGCTACTGAAAACAACCTACACATTTAATGCAATCCCTATGAAAATACCATCCATTTTTTTCAAGGAAATGGAACAAATAATCCTAAAATTTATATGGAACCAGAAAAGACCTCTAATACCCAGAGGAATGTTGAAAAAGAAAGCCAATATTGGTGGCATCACAATTCCAGACTTCAAGTTCTATTACAAGCTGTCAACATCAAGACAGTATGGTACTGGCCCAAAAAACAGACACATAGATCAATGGAACAGAATAGAGAGCCCAGAAATAGACCCTCAACTCTATGGTCAACTAATCTTCGGCAAAGCAAGAAAGAATGTCCAATGGAAAAAAGACAGTCTCTTCAACAAATGGTATTGGGAAAAATTGGACACCTACATGCAGAAAAATGAAACTGGACCATTTTTTTACACCACACACAAAAATAGACTCAAAATGGATGAAGGATCTCAATGTGAGACAGGAATCCATCAAAATCCTTGAGGAGAACACAGGTAGCAACCTCTTCGACCTCAGCCACAGCAACTTCTTCCTAGAAACATTGCCAAGGCAAGGGAAGCAAGGGCAAAAATGAACTATTGGGACTTCATCAAGATCAAAAGCTTTTTCACAGCAAAGGAAATAGTCAACAAAACCAAAAGACAACAGACAGAATGGGAGAAGATATTTTCAAATGACATATCAGATAAAGGGCTAGTATCCCAAATCTATAAAGAACTTATGAAACTCAACACTCAAGGAACAAATAATCCAATCAAGAAATGGTCAGAGGACATGAACAGACATTTCTGCAAAGAAGACATCCAGATGGCCAACAGACACATGAAAAAGTGCTCAACATCATTCGGCATTAGGGAAATACAACATATCAAAACCACAATAAGATACCACCTCACACCAGTCAGAATGGCCAAAAATAACAAGTCAGGAAATGACAGATGTTGGAGAGGGTGTCATTTCCAGCCTCTCTGGAAAACAGCATGGCTGGTCATCAAAAAGTTGAAAATAGAGCTACCCTACGACCCAGCAATTGCACTACTGGGTATTTATTCTAAAGATACAAATGTACTGATCTGAAGGGGCACGTGCACCTGAATGTTTATAGCAGCGATGTCCACAATGGCCAAACTATGGAAAGAAACTAGATGTCCATCAATAGATGAATGGATAAAGAAGAGGTGGTATATATGTACAACAGAATCCTATGCAGCCATCAAAAGAAATGAAATCTTGCCATTTGCAATGACATGGATGGAACTAGAGAGTATTATGCTGAGCCAAATAAGTCAATCAGAGAAAGACACTTATGGTATGATCTCCCTGATATGAGGAATTTGAGAGGCAGAGTGGGAGTTTTGGGGGGTAGGGAAGGAAAAAAATGAAACAGGATGGGATCAGGACAGAGACAAACCATGAAAGACTCTTAATCTCACAAAACAAACTGATGATTGCTGAGGAGGGGTGTGGAGAGGGTGGTTGTTATGGACATTGGGGAGGGTATGTGATGTGGTGAGAGCTGTGAAGTGTGTAAGCCTGATGATTCACAAACCTGTACCTCTGGGGCAAATAATATATTATATATTAATAAAAATAATAACAAAAATCAAAATTTAAATAAAAGGATTGCACACATCTATTGAGCTAAATATAAAGATCTTAAAGGAGACATAGGAGCATATCTTTTTGAACAATGGAATAGGCAACAGTTTAGTAGACACGGGGGGAAAAAAACCAACTATTTAAATAAGTGAAGAACTGTACTTTGTAAATATTTACCTTTTCTTTTCAAAAAAGTACCAATAAAAAATGAATAAGAAAGACACCAAAGTGAAAAACTAGGCAAAATATAGTGGTATCCAAATTATACGAATTCAAAGATTTGTATTACTTGAAAAGAAAAACCAATAGACAAAAAGGGAGACATCAAAAGACTTGAAAAGAAGATCCCACAAGAGAAGATATACAAATGGCAAATAAGCCCACAGAAAAGCTCTCAACGTCATTAGAAATGCAAATTAGTGCCCTGATGACACACCTCTATATTTTCACTATAATAACTGAAATTGAAACACTGGTAACACCAAAGTTTGGCAAAAAGCTGAAGTAAATGAAATTTTTAAACATTTCTGTATGAATGTAAAATAATAACGTAAACTGGAAAACTTTTTTATCATTTCAAAGTTATACATACATAATCCAAAAACTTCAGTCCAAGGGAAATAGACCTATGTCTATCAAAACCTTATATGTGAATGTTCATGTCAGTTTATTCATAATAGACAAAAAGTAGAACTAATCCAAAAGTCCACAAACAGGAAATGGATTTTAAAATAATGGTATAGCATGGAGAAATAGTTGTCAATAAAAAAAAAATGATAAACACAACACATGGATGAATTTCAGGAATTCTGTGAATGAAAGGAGTCAGACACAAAAGAGTATATTCTGTTGAAGTTCTACAACAGGCAAAACCAATAAAAAAGTGATTGCCTCTCATGTCTGGTGGGAGGACTAGCTAGGTAGTAGTAGGAGTGGACTTTTGGGGATAAGAAAAATGTCTCATATCTTTTTAGGAGTGTGGGTTACAATAGTGTATGCATTTGTCAAAAATCATCAGACTGAATACTTATGTAAATTATACTCAATAAAATACTAATTCAATTTAGATTTAGTGAGTTAGAATTCTTCTTTTTAACAATAAGTAGTGGAGTCTTAGACACCCTAGTTTTGACCCAGTCCCAGGTTCCTGTTCTGACCCTAACTTGAGGGGAAGCTTAAATCATAATGCCTCATTTCTTCATCAATCTCTTTAACAGTCAGGGTAGTAGAAGGGCGGGGGGAAGAACTCCCTCATTCAATTTGTGTAATGTCAAGAAATTTTTATAAAGCGGTGATTCACAAAGGTATAGGGAATGTAATAGGAAAACCAAGGCAATCAACCACCCCAAAGCTATTAACAGTGGGGTATTCTTTTTTGTTTTGAAGTTTTTAATTCAAATTCCAGTTAGTTAACATACAGTGTAATATTAGTTTCCGGTGGGAGCTACTGGGTGGCTCAGTCGGTTAAGGGAGTGCCTAGACTTGAGCCCCGTGTCCCTGCTCCCAGCTCAGCAGACAGCCTGCTTCTCCCTCTCCCTCTGCTGCTTCCCTGCTTGTGCTCTTTCTCTCTCTCAAATAAATAAAATCTTTAACATTAGGTTCTAAGCACAAACTCAAGTACTCCTTCTCTTATTCCCATCAACATTATCTTTTCTTCTTTCCTTTTTAAAGTTTCTTTCTTCCTTTCTTCCCTCTCCCTCTTCTTCCCCTTCCTTGTTTCATCTTTCTTTCTTTCTTTCCTTCCTCTCTCTCTCTTTCATTGTATGCTTTCCTCGAATATAAATATTTTGTAGTCAGAGAATTGAGTGGAGATAAATATTTTTAACTCATTGTTGGGCACTTTTTAAACCCTGGTTATATATCCATAAATATGGGAAACAAACTAAAATTGCACATGGGTCTTCACACTTTACCCTATCAGTAACTTTATGAGATAAGTATTAGGATCATTCATATGTTGAAGGTGTTCATGCCAAAGTCACAAAGCCTAGAAACAGAGAAGGTGGGTTTCAGACTCCGTTCAAACACTGCAAGGAGAGTGGAGTGTTCCACAGGCTTGTCAGAAAATCATCTATGGAATTGTTAGTATTAAGTCAACATTTCTTTCCCCATCAAGTCCAAGGAAATTCAGTTATAATGGAGGCATTTACCACAGTTACATTTTCATCATAACTAACACAAGCTAATATTCTGTATAAAATTACTACCATGAATTAACTTTATGTCTGCAGAAAATGGGATTGTATGTAACTACTGATTTCCATTCACAATAAAATAAGCAAATTATCTTCACCAACATAAATGCACCATAAATTGTTTTGAGGCATAATGAAGAAATGAATTTCTGAAAGAAATATGGACCAAATCTGCCAAATTATTGTAAATGATAGCCCCTTTAAAATTAGGGCATGTAATTGCAATTGGAAAATGTTATCCTCTTAACGGTTACATTATTATTTGAGTAGACCAATAATCCTCTTTGCTGATGTTCCATTTCTGGAGTATTGACAAATTTTACACATTTTTAATATCAGAACACCATCACATTTATATAGAATGATTTACTGTTTTCAAGATCAGATTTGTCATAATGAAGTGTCATCCATGAGTACAACATAATGACACTGTAATTGAGAGAAGATGCTTTGGCAAATAAAAAAGAATGCTATTTTTCTTTGGATATTTCTGAGTTTGTTGACAATTTTCAGCTGAGTATACTTTCAATTCAAAAGACTGTTCTAACATATGGCCACTTGCATTTAATCTTAATGAGTGAAAATAACCTTTACTACATGACATTTTAAATCAAATAGAATAATCAGCCTAATTTCAGCATAGTATTTTATAACAATTATCTATTACATTTTGCATAAGAATGCAACATCTGTATCACAAAATGTCACAGATAATAAAGGTAGTGATCATTTTGTTGTAAAACTCTCATGTTATCTAATAGTTAGAAGGAACCATCTATGTTCTAAAGCCAATTCTAGTTAACTAGTAGCACTCAATTAAAATGCTTTCAAAGCAAACTTTCATTGAACTCAGAGTAGCTATGAGTGACTGGAAAGATTTTCCACTCAATGAATTAATCTATAAGTGACCCCTTTTCCACATTGCATGCTCATTTAAATAAGAGAAACGTTTGCTAACCCTGTTGCTTTGCTAGTATCTCCCCAGCATTCATTTCTCTGTGACTTCTCTTAAAAAAAAAAAAAGATATATCTCTACATCTATTTATCTATCGAGCAAATACTACGGTGAGCACAGGGTGACACTTAATTTAATGATTCCTCTAGGTATGGTGTTTTTAAAAAGTTTCACATGTCAGAATATTTTGAAGTATTTTCATAAATTTAAATGTGTATGAGGTGCCTGGGTGGCTCAGCTGGTTAAGCATCTCCTTTTGGCTCAAGTCATGATCACTGAGTCCCCAGATCAAGCCCCTAAACCAGGTCCCTGCTCAGTGCGGAGTCTGCTTCTCTCTGTCCCATACCCCACCCATGCGCTCTCTCTCGCTCTCTCTCTCACTTGCTCTCTCTCTCAAGTAAATAAAATCCTTAAAAAAAAATAAATGCGCATCAATATAATGGATATAAGCTCATAAAGCATGATCATCCTGATAAAAGTAAAAACACAATTCCAAGTGATTGTCCTTAAATTGAACAATGGGGGAGAACAGTACAAAAGCATGATTCTCTCAAAGAAGTAAATATGCAGATCATTGGAAAATGTTTTTTTATGAAATAGTAATTTCATGACCCCAAAATAAAAACAAATATAGTTATAGAAGCCAATTTCATTTCATAAAAGCGAAAGAAATAATGGAGAAATTATTTACATACTTGTTTTCATTGTAAAATATGGATATCGATACCAGGATGAAGTTCCTCTTAGGAGTTGTATAATAACTACTAAACATTTCCATTTCATTTCTCATAATTTCTTTCTTTTGGGGGAGAGGGGCTGGATTCATTAATGGCTAAATTTTATTTTCCCAATCTCTATTTTACCTGAAATTCCACCCCCCCCCAAAGACCACTAACTAGACATTTCCAAGCTTAGGAAAAGTTGACTAATGAAATTGACTAATGATTATTTTAATCACTTATTTCTCACATTCAGCCTTTAAAATCTTTCAAAACTCCTGCAAGTTCTACAAGTAAGACAAAATCATGAGAAATAACACTTAGCAATAGAAGAATTTGATAAACATACATTATTTGAACTTAATTTTATTATCTGTAAAACTAGGTCAGAAATAGTACACACCCCTGTGGAACATCTAAGGGACTGATTCATAAAATATATCCTAAGCAACTGACATACCAGTGGTTATTTCTCCAAGAAGTTCCCTGAGGCCATGACTCGTAATACAGATTTAGTTTTATGGAAGCAAAAGACAGAGGAACACAGAGGAAAGCATCAAGTTCTAGCTCTATATGACCTAAAACACTTTCATTCAATCAATTTTTTTTTTTTTTTTTAGGAATTTTAGGATGAGTTAGTTTCATGTTGTTCGGCATTGCATATTTGATGAAAGTCCCTCTAGTCCCTCTGTTTTAGATGAAAACAGAAGGAAGGGACAAATCATGCTGTATTGACTATAACAACTAATTTTTGGCTTAATAAAAATAATTCATTTCATGGATATCAATTGAACAATACGTGTTTGAGATACTGTGATGGATACCACGGATAAAACTGACAAATAAGGCAGATGTTTCCTGGACCTCTTTGTTTCTGAATATTGGTTACCACCTTTGTCTTTGAAAGAAATTTCATATAAGTAAATGGCACAGATGTCACAAGACTTTATTTCAACCATCAAAAGCTTACATTACAAGTCTGTGAACCAGATCAGTGTCTTCTAAATATACCACAAATATGAAAACCATGCCTGAGAGCTCAATGAGACCATATTCAGTAAATGCTTTATAATAGATTTCACTGTGAGGTCTCATCTTTGACTCTGTCTTGATTTAAGACTTGGATCAAGTTATGGAAACCACATACCTGTGGATTTTAAATCAACATCAGTGCCAAGATCCAAAATAATCTCAATAAGCTATAATGGAAAGTGAAAAGCAGCAGGAATACAGTTGAGGGATGAATGTCAATTCTTTCTTGTAGGTTCAATATTCTCCCCCCCATTGTACACAAATATATGGAAAGTCTGCTTTACTGCATTGCTCTCTGTCTGAAGTCTGGATTTCCCCTTACCTCACACTTGACTGCAGAAGTGCTAAAAAAAAAAAAAACAAAAACAAACCCAAAACTGAAGGTAGACCCTTCAGAAACTTCTGTGCCTGTCATCTTCTCACTCTGCAATGCCCTCCCAGTTCTATGGTACGAAAGATGGTGATGGATTTGATTCTAAAACCTGACTCCACTAATGACGACTTCAGTGTTCTTGATGGAATTGAGTTCTCTCATTTCCCAACTAGAAAAATTAAGAATTAAAATATCTACTATTTAGACCTTTTGTCAGATTGAAGAAGATAATCACCTCAGTTCTCTTGGTAAACATGAACACTTAGAACAATTTATTGGGCATCTCCCACGGCCTTGATGCAACTTCATTTATCTTACCTTCTATGCAAGCGGTAACAGGCTCAAAAAGAAAGTCAGTAAAAGTTTCAAGGTTTTACAGCTAGTAAAGCCAGAATTAGAACATAAATGTGTCATCCAAAGTTACACTCAATTTGGAAATAAATAAAAATCTTTGTTCATTCTAAGATCCAAGTATGAGAGCTGCCTTTAAAAAAAAAATTGTTTCTGTAAACTGACAGTTCTTCAAGTACTTGTCTTACTCTTAGTGCTTCTTTATAAATGCTAATAATTCTGCATTCTGATGCAACAATCTTGGCCTACTCCAAAGATTCTAGTTTTGTTTTGTTTTGGTTTTGTTTTTTTAATAATTAGAGCAGTCTGATAATTCTATGGACCTTTAATAATGGGAGAAGTTCCCCATCATTGGCAGTTTTCAAGGAACAGACTTTTATAATTTATTTTACACAGGAAAAAAAAAAAAGAGGCTATTTCCTTTTGAAAACATACCAGTGACTTTTTGATGGATGACATTGAAGAGCTGCAAAGAAATCTTTCTGTCACATTTTTTCTTTGCAAATTGAAACTTTACTGTCATGTTGTCCCCACAACCTATGTCAGAACTCTCTGAAAACAGAGCAACTGAATGGAGGCTAGACCCTGTGTGTGGGTGCACACACACACAAACACAAACACAATTAAAGGAAATATGGGAAATATTAAAGCCTTCACGTCAGAAACTAAGATAGAGAAGGATTAATTTAGCACTAGCAAAGTATTACCGTAGAAAGAACAGGCAGCAGGAATTAATGTGATTTTCTGAAAGAAGAGGCAGGGAAAGGAGTAAGTATTTGAATACCCACTATGTGTCAGACACATAGTGTCTAAGCATTTTACTTATATTTTCTGGTTTGAGTCTTCAAAAGTTTTGGGAGGTACATGTTACATTCTTCAACAGCAAGAACCACAAAAGAAACAGACATTAGAAAATTCGAGTAATGGGCTTAATTAAGTCAAAGCTAAGAAAGAACAGAACTGAGATTCAAAGCTAATTACATTTTCAAAACTCAGGCTTGTTCTCCCATATCATGCCTTATCCCATCACCTGGTTCCGACACCTTGCCACTAGAGACTGTAGATTTGTAATTGGCTGTTTCTGCTTTTCAACTGTTTCACTCCAATTCAGTTCTCTAACCTCAACTTTGGAAGATCTCTGTGGATTTGGAAACATGCTTGAACTTCATCATGCTTACTTTTATTGTACCCTTCTTATTCACGCGTGTGAATCTGGCAAGTGACCAATGTATGGCTTAAATTCCTACCGCAATCTCTGCAAATGATCTATTTTTAGTTAGCCTTAATGAAGGTCTCAGAAAAGTACAGTCCTTTGCCACTGCCTTGTAAAACAAAGACAAACCTACAGATTCTATGGGATTTCTGGTGACTGCAAATTATTTTATAAAATAATATCTAATATCTATATAACAATGAGGAAATAGGTATTCATCATGATCTACATGAATAATATGCTGCTTGCCTCCAAGCAAGAGGAAAAGCTGGTGGCATGTTGGGACCAATAGGGGATGCCAAGAAGAGAGAGAAATAACGCATCCACACCCAGAACACTGGATACTCCACATTGCACAGAATCTGAAAGGGCTAACTACTTTTCCCCCCTCTTCAAAAAAGTTACAGTGATGCCTGCGTGGCTTAGTCTTTCAGCGTCTTCCAGCAGCTCAGGTCATGATCCCAGGGTCCTGGGATGGAGCCCCACATGGGGCTCCCTGCTCATCGGGAAGCCTGCTAGTCCCTCTCCAACTCCCCCTGCTTGTTTTCCCTCCTTCACTGTGTCTCTCTCTGTCAAATAAAGAAATAAAATCTTTTTTAAAAAAGTAACATTTTTAAAAAGTTACAAAGTAAGAATTGTTTCTAAGTCTTAACATTTTTTTTCCTACTGTTTTTGGTGATTATAAAACAAACACATTTGACTTTAAGTTCAGCCTTACATTTTTGTATCTCCTGTCAGCTCACAATGTACCTGTGCTATAACCAATGGCTGCATTCTGGAGAGGAGGAAGCCTTGTCTCTAGAGAAACAAAGCTGTTTCTGAAATTTACCTGCAATGCCATAGAGCTCTGAAAGCAGAAGGGAAAGACCTGCTTTTGTTATTTATTCAATTGTAATGTAAATACAATACACACAGGCAAAGAAAAACAAGCCATAATTATAGGTAGGTGTAAAATAAAAGTGTTTCTATTTCGTATAACATCAGAAATGCTACACTTTGTTAATTTTAAAGAAATGTAATCGTTCTTTTGCCCCTAGTTTTAAGATGTCAGTAAATTTTGTTTTGGTACCTGGCATAATTCCACTAAAATATCTTGCCAAGCATTTTTGTGGAAATTTGAATATGGTGAATAGAAGAGGCAACACAAAAATGACAATCATTTAATTTCTCAAAATGTAAGATGTTAAACCCTTGTTAGACTTTCATTAGGATTAAACACTGATTGCAGACTTATAGTTTAGTAGACTCTGCTAATATGAAGAGATAAGTGGTAAGTATACATGGAACTGTTGTCTTCCCTCAACTAGAATATTGTATAAGGATAATAGAAACACATCAATCAAGTATATATCAACACTGTTCAAAGTTGTTTACAAAATTCTTTCATTTAAATATTCACAATAATGAGAAAATACAGATTTGGTCATGAATGTGTATTCTCCTCTACTCATCACCTTCCAGGACTTTTTTTTTTTTTTTTTTAAGATTTTATTTATTTGACAGACAGATCACAAGTAGGCAGAGAGGCAGGCAGAGAGAGAGGAGGAAGCAGGCTCCCTGCTGAGCAGAGAGCCCGACGTGGGGCTCGATCCCAGGACCCCGGGATCATGACCCGAGCCGAAAGCAGAGGCTTTAACCCACTGAGCCACCCAGGCGCCCCACCTTCCAGGACTTTTAACCTGTCCTCTTTGTGGTCATGGAACATGATGAGGCTTCAGTGAGTAACTGATTGGACCCATCTCAACCTCCTCCAAATCTAAAGGTAAGAATCAGAGACTATTGGCAAAACTACACCCTCGAGCCGAGGACTGTTGGGAAAATGGATATTGACAAATCATCAGTGCTAAATAATAATGCAGATCTAAGAAGGATGTTCAGACTTCAGTTCTTTTGTTAGTGAAATCCCTGTAGTTGTTTTTCACCACAGATACTCACGCAGAGGGGGAACTAAGATATTTCTCTCTCTCCCGTCATCCCATCTGCTAATGTGCAAGACTCAAGTTACTCTCAACTTCATCAAAAGGGAAATCCTTGTGTACAGGAATGACTGAATGACAGGAAAGCCAGAGACAATGAAAAAGGAATGCGTCCTGGGAAAGGGGGCAGAGGAGTGAGAGGTGGGAAGAGACTATGGGTCCAGGTAGTGATCTATGAACACTAGGAGGCCATAGACGCAGGAGGAGGAGGCAGTAGGAGCTAAAAAGAGCTTTTGTTCCACCTTTAAAAGATTTCAGAATTTGGGGCACCTGGGTGGCTCAGTTGGTTACATGTCCACCTTTGGCTCAGATCATGATCCCCGCTTCCTAGGATAGAACCCATAAGGGGCTCCTGGCTGGATGGGTTTCTCCCTCTCCCTTGGCCTGCAGCTCCCCTTACCGGTATGCGCACGCACATGCTCCCTGTGTGTGTGTGTGTTTGTGATAAATAAATAAACAAACAAACAAACAAATGACTTCGGAATTCAACAGGGTGCAGTAAAAGCCTAATGTTGCTAAAGGTCATGTCATTTTATAGAGGGCTAGTCTCATGGACTTCATCTTTTATATTTTACAAATATTAGGTTTTTTTAAAAGATTTTATTTATTTATTTGGCAGACAGAGATCACAAGTAGGCAGAGAGGCAGGCAGAGAGAGAGGAGGAAGCAGGCTCCCTGCTGAGCAGAGAGCCCGATGTGCGGCTCGATCCCAGGACCCTGGGACCACGGCCCGAGCCGAAGGCAGAGGCTTTAACCCACTGAGCCACCCAGGTGCCCCCAAATATTACTTTTAAAAGTCAATCCTCACAACTACTTTGTGCAGTAGATACTTTTACAAATCCAGTTTCACAGATCAGGAAAATGATGTTCAGAGTTGTTAAGTGAGCTGTTGGAAGCCACATCTCTAGTACGGTGCTAAACTAGGACTCACAGCCGGGGCTAGCTGAATTTGGATACATACCTCTATATCACCATCCAGGAAAAGAGAGTATTCTGCAAGTCTGTCTTCAGTCAGAGGCAGAGACAGAGAGACAGACACAGAAAGACAGAGATGCTTAGCCGTGGAACAAAGTCCCACATATGCTATAAGGAAATGATGAAGGGCTGATTCAGAAAGGTCTGAGTGACACCTGAGGATGTCAGCTGCTTTGCTCAACATAGTCATCCATATCACTAAGGCCTGATCTTTCTGGACAGGAAAAATTTGTTCTAGTTTCCTTTATTTTACATAAGTAAGAGAAAATGCCTTTATGTACTTAGGTAGGGGATGAACCTCTTCCAGTGTCCAGGATCCAAGACACAGGCCCTTAAGTATGGCAGAAAAATAATATTAGGTAGCTTTTTATCACTTTTCAGATGAGAAATTCCATTTTCAGAATTTCGGTTACTTCAGGAACTCTTAAAGGAAACAGAACTAGTAAGGAAAGGCTAAGAATCTAAACACAGATATGTCTGATCTCAGACGATGTTCTTTGCATGTGACTAGACAAATAGATAGGAACTACAGTTGCCAATGGTACCTATTACTATAAGCAAATGTTTTGGAATATTTGTAAAGATCTCTGCCCCCTCCTGCAAAAATTACTTTTTCCTGAAGTATGCATTCTAATACATAATTATTAGAGGAGAAAATCTAGCTCTTAGCATAATTTCTTTCAGAACTTTCTGGTTGATAGCCTTCAAGTTTCACTACCACAAAACCTGATGAGAAAAATGGTTGAATCTACCAATTTCATCTTTTGAATGAATAAACCTGAGAAATAAGCTCAAAAGCATTAAAAGATACTTTACCCTTTTGAGAGTGAGTAATATGGAAACATTTGAGTGAGGAATTTTTTTTTTCATACAATGTAATATTAAGTGACTTGTGGAAAAGAAATAAGATTTTTCTGAAGCAGCCATTAAAGTCTTTTGAAGAAGCACCACTGACCTTTGCAATATCTACTTAAGATTTGTAAAGCACTTTCACCTTTTGGGATTAAAAACACTAAAGTATTCAGTGGGTTTATCTATATAGTCACATTAATGACTATTATCCAATCCCTCATCAGAAATAAGGATGGTGCCCAGTGTTCTCCCTTGATTTTGTTTCCTTAACAGTATGTTTTACAGTAAAAAATAAAGAATAATTTTCCCTACCAAAAAAACCAAAAACCAAAAAACAAAACAAAAAAACCAAACTAACAACAACAACAACAACAAAAAAACCCAAAACAAAACAAAACAAAACAAAAACCCCCGAGCTACAAAGAGGTAGTTTGTGAGTGACAGATTATAGGATAAAACACCATAATCAGTGAAAATGTATTATTTAGGGAAAGTAAATTCCTTCAGCTTCTGGTGGCTGCTCTAATCATCTGAATAAAATAACAGTATGCAAATGCTTGCTAGAGAGTTTGACAAGGCTGTCACTTCCCCTTATCGGACACAGTGCTTTCTCACAATGCAGTGGAAAGAAAAGAGGAAATGAGGTGGAAAATATTATTATAGGATTTTTAGGGTACTTTGATAGAAACTAGAGACAGCTGTTAAAACTACTGTATTTAAGAGCAAATGTGAGTAATAAACCGTAAAGTGAAATATGTAAGGCAAGGACACATTTCTGGCAATACACATGCCCTAACATAAATTTTACTTACGTAGAACAATGTTAAAGAGTAGGCTGAGGCTACATGGAGACAATGATCAGCCAGTAAGCATTGCTGCTCTGTTTATACAACAGAATTTGTGTATCTCCTTCTGAAGAGGAGGCCTCTGCACCTTCTCTCCTTTCATTCCTCCTTCTCTCTCCCCTCTCTCCCTCTTTGCCTTGGCCACCAGGAAGCATGGAGTATAATATACTACACAAATGCATCAGCTCTGCCTCTTAATACAATGACCACTTTTCTATTAATGGTATCTTCCAATTTTCTCTGAATCTCTGCATACCCTTTACAGGTGTATAAAAGTGATTTTATTGCAATCAATATCAAATGCCTTAGAGAGGTGCAGATTGTTGAGTCTAAATAAATGTGAAACATCTACAAGATTTAATAATTGATATCAAAGAAAAGTCAAGAATATAGCGGGGTAGTGATCTGATTCTTTTTCTCTGCTAATCTTATTCTCTTTGCTGATTTTAAGGCAGAATGAGGGTGGTATTCCATTGTGTTGGAAATCTTTCCTAACAATGATGTTGGGTGAATACATGAGTAACCACATGAGTAGTATTATCATTGCACAGTTTGCTTTGTTACTATTTTTCTAGCTTTGTCGGGAAAAACAGAGTTGTTCTTTTTTTAAATTTTTATTGTTACTGTGTTATGTTAGTCATCATACAATACATTAGTTTTTGATGTGGTGTTCCAAGATTCATTATTTATGTATGAAAACAGACTTTTTAAAAAAGATTTATTTACTTGAAAGAGAGAGCATTCTGGGGGTGGTGTGAGGAGGGAGGGAGAGTGTCAGGCAGAGTGCGGAGCCCAACGCAGGGCTTGATCTCAAGACCCCGAGATCGTGACATGAGCTAAAATCAAGAGTCGGATGCTTAACCAACCGAGCCACTCACGCACCCCCAGAATTTTTTTAATTATAAAAATACGCCTACCATTTCTCTATGTTTCTCTCTCTCCAAACAGTATTTTGACATTTGTGTGACATAAGTATTTAATACCTCAAAAAAAGACTATAAGAAATACCTATTGTGGTATCTAAAATACCCTCATTTGATGTGAGTTTTACTGGTGATGGCTAATATTGGAGCTTTCTTCTCTTTTTTCCTCTGGTTTTGAGTTAATTATTTTTGTAGGAAAAACAATGATTTTACTTAAGGGCTTACTAACCTTGAAAAGGAGATGATATGGTATGAAGAAATAAAGGTGACAATGCTCACTCTTAAGCAAGTAAAAATGCTTTTTAGAGAGGTTAGACTACCCATGAAAAAAGTGTCACAGGGGTCGCTAAGTGGTTCTAACCCACACACACACACAAAAAGGTGAGAAATGAAATCTCACTTGTGTCATCAAAGACTGAGCTTCTTGGCCAAACAGCTGGTAAATCTTTCTTCCCTCAGAGAATGTGGAAGGCAGGGAACACACAATACCTTCAACTTGAACTCTGAATCAGACCTGACCCAACCATCTTTAAAGCCTTTGAGGCCAAAATGAGAAGAATCTGCAAAGAAATGACATTTCAAAATCGGAAACATGTGTCTGTTTTACAAGAGTCAGAGGCTTGAACGCCCTTTTGCGGTGGACTGTCACTCGCTCCTAGAAAACGTCCTCAGTTGCCCTTCTGGAGGGGCACAGAGGTGAAGGCAGCCAGCTCCTGGGAGGGCAGCTTTCTTCTCTCTCAAGCTCATCTTCTGTTACCCATCCCTGCCAACAAGATTGTTCTGTATAGTCTACATAAATATCTTGAGAGTCTTTTTGGTGTATTTTTGTTTAATTTTTTTGAAGTATCATACATTAACTAACCATTTTTGAGCCAGCAAGTATAAAAGTAACAATTACATGACCCATTCTTAGGATGTCCGTATACTTTATCATCCAAACCCAGATACGTGTGAGCATAAAATAGGACGCTATTAACAAGGACCCCCAAAGAGTCTAACTTTGGTTTGTTGAATCTCAGCTTTCATTTGCGAGGCAATGATGATCGCCAGCACTTTCAGAAGATTCAAATGAAGCAGAGGCCAAGATTCCAGAGGCAGGATTCTGTCCCTCTTTCAGTTGACAGGATCCAAAATATATTACTGGAAGTGACTAGACACTGGGCTGGTTCATGATGTAACCCAAGCCACTATCCCTAAGGTCTTGCTAGACACTCATAACTTGTTCAGTAAAAGAGGGAGGATTTCTCAGGGGTGCCCAGCTGGCTCAGTCAGTAGAACACACAACTCTTGATCTCAGGGTCAAGAGGCTGAGCCCCACATGAAGAGATTACTTTAAAAAAAAAATGGGAGATTTCTCTGAATGCATGTTCATACTATTAATATGCATATGATTCACCCAGGAATCCTGTTATAGATTCAGAGTCGTCAATCTTGTGGCACGGCCTGAGATTCTGCATTTCTGACAAGCTCCCAGGTTGGGATGCCACCGCCGGTCTGCCCTTTGAGTAGCAGATCTCTAAATTGCTTGGGCCAATTCACAAATCTTGTTTATTATCTCCAATTTTGGAATTCAGAATTCATCCCATCGCACCACCTAACAAGACATCACTAAATTCATCAGGGCGACTCCACACTGGATATACAGTACACTAATGAGTAAGGTATTGGCTGTTGGTGAAAGGCAAGAATTTCAGAAGGGCTTCTGTTAACCGCCTCAGAGGAAACACATCGAAAACAGTGATTTTTAAAACTCCATGCCTTGTCTATGGGCTGCTTTCAAATGTCCTTCTTCCTGGAAATAATTTGAGTTTGTTCTGTTTCTCTGATCCTTTCCTCTCAACCAGTCATGAGTTTATTCTCTGTTTCAGAAATGCCCTTCCTTTGTTTGAAGTAGGTAACTTTCATCTACTACCCTCAACTTCAGTTCTAAGGTTTTAGGACCAACTGTGTCCTACTCTCTAGAATAAAGCCTGAACAACACAAACCCCTCATCTTACGACAAGAATCCAGGTACGTCAGTGCTTTGGTCAGACATCTTAGAGATGATTACTTTTGTCTTAGATGGCAAGAGGTGAAGAATACAGGACACTCGAGCTGTAGATGACCTGTGCGTCTATTACAAAATCATACGTTTTCATGACTCGGCCACACGGTAGTAAGGCCTCTTCCAACCATTTCTCTTGCAGAATTGAAGTTACCCTTATAATCGACTCCAGTCATTTTTTAAATTGCATAATCTTGAGAGCATATTCATAACCTTTGTCTGCATATGACCTTTTAAGCAATAGAGTACGGAAGAAATGAATTAGTATTAAGTTATCTTCTATACCTCCACCCCCATCAAAACACACTCCTGGTGAATGCATATTGAAACTCTTCAATCAACAAAAGGGCAGTATCCCTCTCCTAGAAAAAGTCATTATGTTTGACATTATGTGTCCACATTCACTTCCACATGCTTAAAGAGTCCTACACACCCTTTGCTGTAGCCACACGCTTCTCAAAAAAGGCAAGCATACACGAACATACAAGCTCAGGCAGAAATTCCCACATATAGTACATAGAGTTAGTGCCAGGAAATTTATTAACTTCCTTATTCATTGAATACTTATTTAGCTATAAAAAGAAATAACGAAAGTATTTTCATTCCAGATAATTCAAAACAGTATCATAATAAAATGAAGAATGAACTAATCAGGTCATCGATTTTCACGATTGGTGGATGTAATTCCTTCATTCCAGTGCTAGTGAACTATCGAAACTGCATAAGATTATCAGTCTAGATGGCCCATCTTCATCTAGCCAGCGTCAGCATGCCTGACTCCCCCCTGACTTCTGCACCCGTTTTCTGTCGTGGCCCGCGTGACAAATCGACCAGGGTTGAGAGGGTAAGAGGATGGTGAAAAGAAATTAAGAGACAAAGAGATGGGGGCAGGAGGAGCACCAAGGAGGATGTCCAATAGTGCCAATTTTATTCAAGGCTGTGAGGCATTATATAGCTAACAGAAGCAATCATAAGAAAAGTATCTATTTTTAGCTGATTACTAAAGAGCTTGCAACATGCACAGAAAATCCTTCAAGCTTTCCTATTATCTATTTCCCAAGCACCAATAGCAGACCTTCTAGCGCCAGATGTACTGACTTCAAGGCCACTCAAGACATAGTTTGTGTAAGCACAGCACAGTCTTACAGTGGTGTAGTCTATAGCCCATGCAAGGACAGCAAGGACCAGCCAAGAATTTCTGACCCCAGCCAAATCGTCTCTATCTGACTAGCAAACGTGTGGGAAGTCACGTAGGTGAGCACACAACACATAGCACAGACCCTTTCTCAGTGCTACTCAACTTTATCGACCTAATCCTTTTGTTCGGCTATTCAGCCTTTAAAGGAGGCACAAGTCAGGGCTGGTTTGGTTCTCGTCTCAAGCCTTACCGTGGCCTCCCACAGTTTTCATTTTTTAAAGATTTTATTTATTTGAGAGAGAGAGAGAGAGAGCATGGGAGGAACGGACAGAGGGAGACATTGAGAGAGAGAGAGAGAGAGAGAGAGAGAGCATGGGAGGAACGGACAGAGGGAGACAGAAAAGCAGACTCCCCGCTGAGCAAGGCCCCAACGTGGGGCCTGATGTGAGGCAGACACCTAATTGGCTGAACCACTGAGGCAACTCGTTCTGCACATTTTTAACAGTGGACTATGTATTTCCAGTTTTTTCTTGGCTTAGGTACATTCACGAAATCTTGTCATGACTAAAAAAATCCTCTCCTATTCACTTTGTTTTCTAGTCATCCTTGCTCAGTCTTAAGAGCCATGAGCTTATATATATCCCCATTATGTATACATTTCTGTCTCTGTTTAAACATGTTTTTAATATACCTTTGCAAAATCCATTCTAATAAAAAGGAAAAAGATCGTATCCGTATATTCCTACTAATCAAATGTGCTATGGCAAAACACTGTCATTTCTGAACTCAGAAGAGAATGCTAAAAAAAACCCAACAGATTAAATGAATAAAATTCATTCATCATTTAAGAATAAGCAAATTATTGATAATTTTTTTATTTCCTATGAAACTTTTTTTGTGCATTTCTTACTTGAATTAACAGAATAAGTAAAAAGGAGGCAAGAAGACTAACTTTCACTACACGCCTTACTAAATGCCAGGAATGGTGAAATATTCCTCTGCCTAATATTTTTATTATGGTAATTGATTATTACAATTATAGATTAGAAGATATTTTCCAATAATAGCTTCCACTTATTGAAGACCTCCCATATGCCCACAAGCTGGGGACTTCATATGAATCATTTAATACACTCTTAGGTGGGTTTTATTATTCCCACTTAATGGATGGTGGACCTTAAGCTCAGAGAGGTTAAGGAGCTTCTCCAAATTTAACAGCTTGTTAGGAGTGAGATAGATAGCTCTTCATTTGAATTGAAATTTCATGGTCTGTCCACGACATTTATATTTTCTTGGGAAATGTATGCCAACAGTGCATCTAGCTTCTTAATATCGTTTATATACAAATGGATGTGAGTGTTTTTTGAAGTCAGACAATTCAGAGAAAAAAATTCTTCACCTCCCAAAAATATTTTTTCTTATACCTTAGGCATAGATATATTCATATTTTGCTCAAATTGCCATTTTTCCTTCACAATTATTCTTTATGCTAAGTCATTTGTTCCATAAGCATAGGTAACATTAATCTCACCATTTTGAATTGATAGCTATACTTATCACCATAATCTCTTTTATTTCCGTAATAATTTGAGCCACTTCTTATTAGCACTTTCAACCTTCTCACTGCTACAATACTTCTGAGATACAATGTTCTAGTGTTGCACATTAACAACTACAAAACTTATACAAACACAACATACACTAGATCACAAAACAACATGACACCCAAGGTTTATATGACCTTTTGCAGTGCCCATGTCACCTCTTGTGGTAAAATCAGGCTGACTGTAGAGAGTAACCTGGTTTGAGTCTATGAAGTTCACATGCTGTAGGGCCATATGTGGAGCTGTTTCCAGATCCATGATGGTCATCGCTATCAGTCTACATGCATCTGATATACATGAGCATGTGATGTGTGATATGCATATGTGTTTATTTATTCCTCCTTTTCTCTCCTTCTGTCTCTTCTTTTTTCTTCAATGTTTTCGAAAAGCAATAGAATGCTTTCGTGCCCAGATGAGTGATTTTAACACTTTTTTCACCAGCTGCTCATCAGTAATATATGTAAGCACGTATCACCAATGTACATGTATTTATTTGTAAATAATATATAAAGTCTTCCACACTAATATATCTATACATCATAAGACATGCAGAAAATAAAACATTTGAAAAGACATTTAAAAAATAGATTTTAAAAGATGATAAATATGTTAAAATATATTTTAATATTTTCATTCTACAACCCAGTAAAGTCTCTTTCTCACCTCACTTTGGCTCAGAAGATAATATCCAATCTCTGAACTTTAGCTTTCAAGGTCTAATGTGAAATACATGACACTAAGATATTGCCCTAGTCCTACCTCCTATCTATCCTTTGCCATTCCAGATAAACACATGCTTTCCTGTGCATGGATTTGACATGGGTCAGGGGTAAGGGGACACTCACTGTGTGACCCAAGCATCAATAACCCTTAAATAATAGGAAATTTGGCAAAGATTCCTTAGAACATTTTCAGCTATAAAAATATTTTCCATGGTTTGATCACATAGGCAGGACCTAAAAGGGTAGGTGTTGTAAATAAAGGATACATTTGCATTTTTTCTCTTCTGCAAACAACCCAGAGCAATTCTTATATCCAATGACACCTATACAATTGAATCAAAGACTTTTAGGAAGGCAGTAAATGACTGCAATGAGCAATCTTTGGGAAAGCAATTTCCTTATACTTTTTTTTTTTACCAGGTGAAAAATGTGATTAATGAAATATCAGAATATTACAAGTATCTTATTTCATATTCTTAAAAATTAAAAAAAATTTCTAATTCATACGTACTAGCTTTCTATAAATGTCATAAAAATTAGGCAAAATTTCCCCTGTAAATGTCTTAAGTACTTTTACTTTCTACATAAAGGAACATTAGTCTGAAAATAGAATAAACTTTAAGAACAAGGTACTTCAAAAAAAGATCTTCCTTTGTGGTAAGTGCCAACAAAGAACACATTTTACATTAATTGGTTGTCTCAGTCCAGACCATCTGTCTCCCCAAATCTAATGAATGCTGGCATTCGTATTGTATGTACTCAATAGCTCAAAATGGGTCTGAAATAAACCCTGCTCAAAGTCTTGTTATAGTATCAGCTTGCGAGTTGTGGAACAACTGTTAAGATTCCTCTTATCCGGGTCCCTCCCTATAAAAAATTTAAGCTCAGTTCCACTGGTCCAGAGCAGGGGCTCCACACGGATTCATTTTGCATTTGCACAACTGTATTACCCATTGTTCTCTCACTGTACAGCTAGCTCATGCATGTGTGTGTGATATTATAGAATTTGACTGCCTGGCATTTTATATATCAGATTAAAATAGACATGTAACCTTATATTGAGTGTCTGCTGTTTTCTGACAGCTTTATCAAATATGTAGGCAATCACCATTAGCTCCAGTCTGTAGATAAGGAAAGTGAGGCTTGGAGGCAGTCCATGATTTCATACCTCTTTTGTGAAACTCTTTCCTTTCATTCTGTTGCATCAGCTGATCTGGTCATCTCAACAGGCCTCTTTCCCACCCTGCATCTTATGAAACAGGAAGAGGGCCAAGAAAGTTCCTCCATGTTCTTCAAGGCACTTGAGTCTCATCTAAAGTGTCTCCTTCGCCAGGAAAGTCTTTCCTTCTGTCACGGACCAGCTGATATCCATGGTCTCCCTGTGTGCTCTTACAGACAGACCTTTTTTTTCTTTTAAAAATAGATGTAGTTAAAATGATAAATATACAAGTGTGCTCCTCCCCCAACAGAAAGTAAATTCCAGGAAAACAGAGACTTTGCCTACTTTGTTGGCCAAATTAGCCTTGATATTCATATTTCATATTCATGGTAACTGCTCATGATTAAACATTTAATTATTAGGTCCTGTGCTAGCAGCAAAATCCTATAATCACGGACTTAGAAATATAGGGCTTCCTCTCACCTAGCCCTCCTTTCCATGCTGCATGCAAGGGAGAAGTTGTAAAAGTAACTAACTTCAATCAGTATTGTTGCACACTGGGGAACTAATGAGGAACCTTTGGAATTACAGAGGCCTGGGGTCGATTAGTGACTTGTCCTCATGCTAATGGCCAACGTTAATTGTGTACTAACTCTATAGCTATTATCATCATCATACATTAGAAACATCTACTTAGACACTTTATGAATATGAACACTCTTGGGGCAGCCAGGTGGCTCAGTCAGTGAAGCATCTGACTCTTGATTTTGGTTCAGGTCGTGGTCTCAGGGTCATGAGATCAGGTTCTGCACTGGGCGTGGAGACTGCTTAAGATTCCTTCTCTCCCTCTCTCTCTGCCTCTCCCTCCTCCTACCCCCCCCCCAAAAAGAATTATTCAACCCTTTAAAAACAGGCATACATGCACTGATTGTATAATCATTTGATAATTAATTTCTGTCCCCTACTATGTTACATAGTACATATGTAACATATATAAGCATATATAATATATATGATATATAGCATACATCATATAAAATATATATATACACAATATATATGTCCAACAAGACAGGTGATCATGAGGTAAAAAGTCTAGATTGTGGATGGCAATCACTGATATGGCTGGACTAAAAATGAGGTTTTGCAGAAACCTCAAAAAATTTATGACTGTTTTAATCACATTAATAAATAATTGCAGCCAAAAAAAATCCCCCCCAAGACAACAGGAAAAATTCTACCCAACAGTCTAAAGCAGAGGATCGAGTAGGCTAAGTTTGGAGCACAATCCATGGTTTGGGCAAACTACTTCCATCCAGGGGCTATTTAGTTGTCCCAAATCCTTGCTACCAAACACCACTATTACCATCTTGGAAGGGATATTGGCCTTTAAGGAAGGACAGTGATTGCAAGAGAGAGGATTCTACCTCCAACATGTGCCAAATGCTGAAATGTGTTTATGATCTAATGGGAACAAAATAGACATGGGATCTATCATTACAGAGTTTATAGTTTCAAAGGTTTAATGCAATAAATTCATATAATGTTATAATCAATGTCTATGAGAAATATTATTAAAAAGGTCCTGATTGTGCATGATATGAAAACCAGACTTCATCTGGAGGCTCAGGGTATTTAAGAAGCAACTGGAATAAACAGGAGTTATGTAGGTGAAAAGTAGAAAGGGATAGAGGGCATTCTAGATTGAGAGAAGAGTATATGCAAAGGTTCTAAGGCTGGAGAGAGAGAGAGCACAAAAGCATGTAAAGCCTCATACATTTTCCAGTCACTTTACATATATTATGTCATTTGATTCTCACATCTACGGAACGAGTAGGTATTTTTACCCCCAGTGTCAGGAAGTATGCAGATGATTAAAGAGAGTAACTTGTTCAAGGTCACACAACTACTAAACTCTTATTTGAACTCACACCTGCTATTTTTGATTGAAATTGGACTCAAGCTCAATTGAAATATTGAGTTTACTAATCAATAATCATAGGAAACTTCCTTGGACATATGGCCTACAGATTTGATGAATAGGTAAAATTTAAGCAATCTAGAAACATAAACTTATTCTGCATCTACAAAGTCCAAATTTCTAAGGAGCTATTGTTCATGATTTATTTGTAGAACTAAAATTAAGTACTGGTATTAGAAATCAGCCAGCATCCTACACTTCCCTTGCAAGCAAAGACTAGCTTTGAAATTATTTAAGAAAGCTGACAGATGCTTCAACATTATTCAACCTGCTTTAAGGAGTAAAAAAATAGATATTACATTCCATTTATTTTACTTCTACATGTAAAACTCATCCTAAACTTGACTACAAAATATCTACCCTTGAATGTAGAGCTATTTATTCCAAAATGCCATGCTGGCACATATGGTTTATATCAAGTAGCCTTTTCTTCTACACAAAAAGAACAGAGATGAAGTAGACAAGATTCACAGTGACTATTTTCATGACTTTTATACATGTCCCCGTGGTTGACAACTGCTCAGAAGACATGATAACACAGGAAAAGTTCAGCTACCATGGATATATGAGTTATCTAAAGGCTTAAAAACATAAAGGCAGAAAAAAAAATACAGGAACATTTACCTTTCACAATAATAACATAGTGACTTTCCCAGGTATCCCAAAGAGACAAGCAGCTGTGAGTTTCCTTGGATTGACAAGTCCTTTTGCAACAATCCATGATGAGTTATTGTGTGTGTCCTTAAAGCCCCAGGAATGTTTCCAAGTCTTCAGGAACAGGAAACTAAATGTGACAGATTATATTCTGTGCTGCTAGCAATAAACTTTTTGGGCTTTGTGTTTCCTTAAAGTCATGCCAAACATGTTTCAGACAGGCTTCCAACCCGGGAAAGCCACAGGAAGGTCCGCCTCCATTCTCAGATACTGTAGTCCTTCCAAACAGGACAGTTTCAGGATGCTACTCAATGAATTGCTCATGTAAGGTTCTCATCCTGCTGATAGTTATGGAAATACAGTGAAAAATGTGTGATAAAACATCTGCATAGACATTTCCAAAAGTCAGGATCATTACACTTTCCAAAGCCTGCAGAGACAGGATGTCAGCCATGATGATTAAAATTCCATTTAAAGCATAAATCCTCATTAGATTTTTCAGATATTTTTAATTCTTACTGTTATTCATACTAAGGGAATTTTAAAAACTCTTCCTACATACAAGTAACACAATTTTACATTTCCTACCTTTTATATTTATTCAGGTTAGCTGTCTTTTTCTTCCCATGTGAAATGCTCTAATTCCTTTCTCGTTATTGAGATTCTTTGGCCACAAGCAATAGAAACGTAAATTGGGTAGCTTAATCTTTTCAAGCAAATGATTGAAAGGGCACTGGGGAGCTCACACATCAAATGCAAGTGTGAACGACTGGCTATCTGGGAGAAGCATCTTGGCATACTGAAAGATATTAGTAGCAAAATTAATAAGTCAGGAAATGACAGATGTTGGAGAGGGTGCTGAGAAAAGAGAACCCTCCTACACCGTTGGTGGGAATACAAGTTGGTGCAACTACTCTGGAAAACAGTATGGAGGTTCCTCAAAAAGTTGAAAATAGAGCTACCCTATGACCCAACAATCGCACTACTGGGTATTTACCCTAAAGATACAAACGTAGTGATCCGAAGGGGCACGTGCACCCTAATGTTTATAGCAGCAATGTCCACAATAGCCAAACTATGGAAAGAACCTAGATGTCCATCAACAGATCAATGGATAAAGAAGAGGTGGTATACATCTACAATGGAATACTACACAGCCATAAAAAATCCGAAATCTTGACATTTGCAATGATGTGGTTGGAACTAGAGGGTATTATGCTGAGCGAAATAAGTCAATCAGAGAAAGACAAGTATCCTATGAGCTCTCTGATATGAGGAATTTGAGAGGCAGAGTGGGGGTGTTGAGGGGTAGGGAAGGAAAAAATAAAACAAGATGGGATTGGGAGGGAGACAAACCATAAGAGACTCAATCTCACAAAACAAACTGAGGGTTGCTGGGGTGTTGGGGGGTAGGGATAGGGTGGCTGGGTTATGGACATTGGGGAGGGTATGTGTTATAGTGAATGCTGTGAAGTGTGTAAGCCTGATGATTCACAGACCTGTACCCCTGAAGCAAATAAAACATTATATGTTAATTAAAAAAAAATATTAGTAGCAGGTAGTTGTGCACAATCGCTTTTTTTGTGCTAACATTTGCTGAATATCACTATGCTGAAAAGTTAATTCCAGGAATTGAGTTTGTTTTCGCCTTTTGCCATCCTATTATTTTTTAAGTTTTTATTTTAATATTAGTTAACATATAGTGTGATTTTAGTTTCAGGTGTGCAATTACAGCGATTCAACAATGCCATACATAGTCCAGGACTCATCATGACAGGCGCACTCCTTCAGGGATTGTTTAAATTTGGGTCATAATCTCACCCAGGTTGGGAAGTGGGGGAAAGCACTGTTATGAAGATCTCCCCCAGCACAATATGGATCATAGGAGAAGCTTCCCAAAGGAAAACTGAGGTGCTATTACAAACAACAACAAAAACAAAAACAAAAACAAAAACAAAAAAACAAAGAGGACAAAGGAAGCAAATGCCTATAACCATTGTTTCTGTTTTGTTTGCTTGATCTGCCTTGTTTGTTTATTGTGTTGCTGTATCCACATTCTTTTTGTTTTTTAAGTTGATACAGGAAACTGCCCAAATGCCCACCGGTAGTAAAATGAATAAAGCATGTTCTAGTCACACAGTGGAACACGGTCCAGCAGTGAGAACACATGTCCTATAACTGTGCAAAAATACACACAAATCCCACAAACATAACGCTGGGCAGAAGCCAGACAAAAAAAGAACATACTGTTTGATTCCAATTATATAAATTACAAAAATAAGTGAAGCTGATTGATGGTGTTAAAAGTGAAGATTTTGGCAACCCTGAGGGATTAGTGACTGGGTAAGAATATGAGGCAGCTCTGGAGATACTGACCATGTTCTGTTTTTTGAGCTGAACACTAGTTTCAAGGACTGTGCAGTCTGTGAAGACCCACTGGGCTATAAATTTAATGTGTACTGTGTGGTGTGTATGTTGCCTGAGACAAAAGGAAAATTAAATAATATTGATTCTGTCTCTTAAAAAAATTCACAGTATGTTAACTGTGGATTTTCCAACATTAATTTTAATATAAAATATACTATTAAAATATGATTTACCTTGAAAGGTAAATGTTTAGTGTCCCCTTGAGTTTTGTCCCTGAGGCAAGTAACTCACTTTCCCCATCGTAGACCAAACCCTGTACTTCAGAACAAAGAGAATGAAAACCAAAGCACATAAAGTGACTGAAACAAAGTCAAAGAAATCATTTCTTCCCCTTTGACAGCATTTCCCTCACCAGTTAGAGATCTTTCTATGTCTACAACTCGCCTTTCTACATGGTTATACATAGTGGAATGAGTCTGAAAACCTTCCATGCCTTCCATTAACTGGCCAAGTCATATTATTGCATTTCCAAAGGAAAAACAAAATTAAGAATCCCAAATAAACACCCCAAAATCTGAACACCTTCTTCCTCAATACTTTATATTAACTTTAATTTGTTGAGCAACTATTACATGCTAGTTACCTAGACACCCAATAGAGATTTTCTTTAAAGCTTAGAGCAAGTAACCCTGATTCTCTTAATGGTCTTATAAGGGAAGGATGATAATCCTCACTTTAGTAATGAAGAAGGCAGAACAAAAGATTTTATGTCTTGCTGAAAATCACAAGCTAGGAAATGATAAGGCCATACACCAACGCTGTGTATATATCTAACTTCATAGCATGTGTTTCACAAATTCCTTGGCTTACACCCCTGGAGTCCACAGCCACACCTAGAGTTTGACACCCAGGAGTACACTTAGTAGGGTCTTAAAAAGTGGGACTTATCAACTGTTTCCAAAGTCAATTTGGTTAAATTCAGGAAGAAAGGAAATTAAATCCTACGATGTCACAATTTTATTCACCGTTACATCCCGCCTAAAATAGTGTGTGATACTCAGTGTATGCTCATAAAATAAAGTGTTAATTACATTTTCTAAATCAGAGAAACATTTTTCAAAGTTTGGTCTCTGTCATGGGAAACTCACCCAAATGTCAAAGTTTCTTGGTTTGGTTTTGTATTTTAAACGTAAGCAACCCAAGAATATTCAGTTTGAATTAGGTCCAAAGTCAGAATGGCTTTTTTTGTTGTTTTTAAATATGAAATTTACCACTCAGGTTTTTCAAAGACATTTAATTTTAAAGCTATCAACAATTTCCCGAGATTAATTATCTTCCCCAAGAGAGATAATGATAACAAGTCAATAATCAAAAAAAGTTAGAGTGTATGATTTTCCGCTTATTGCCTTATGTGATTTTTTTGCCTTTTCTTTAATGATAATTTGTATTTAATGTAATGTGGTTCTTTCTCTTAACACTTTAAAAGTCTATCAAGTACTTTTGTCACTCCCTTTGACTTTGCTTTTGGGTTGCCTATTTCTGATTAACAGAAGCTTGAAAGTCTCTTGTTCAGAAGTCAATCAGAATGCGGTTGTTTAATAATGGTACAGTGAACAGTTGACACTTTGCGGGGCTAACATCTTTTCGACAAAATGATTACATCTATTGCACATCAATCACTTGACATAACCAAAATAAAGCCAGCTTAATAGAACAATATCTCATGATAAGTACCTTCCCTTGAAACTTCCCATCTTTGCCTCTGCACTTGTTTATTGATAAATGATGTTCCTTCCCCTTGATGCTCTTTTTTTTCTCTGAGCGGGAGGCCCATTGTCCTATGACAGCTCCTACAAAGGAGTTCACTACGTTACCTAGATGTTTAAGGCAGTTTTCAAACAAAGTCTCTGTCTCAGTAGATTGCCAGTTAAATCAATACACATTAAGAGCCCAAAGTTTAGAAGGGCGGATGCTTGCCCTTATCCGGTGGACCTGGGTAACAAGACAGCCATTCCTTGTTCTTTGTCATCTTTATAGCCATGAGCAAAACCATGGCTTAACATCAGGACCCTTGCCTTTCTTAGCCAGTTGCGCAGGGCTCCAGTGAATGTGAACTTAGTCTAAGCTTCCATCTTCGGTGGTTTCTCCCCTTAGTGGAATGAGAACAGTGGTGTTTATCTCTTGAATACTTTCAGTAGGACAATCAAACACAACTGTTGGAAATGGTACAGGCTCCATACGGGAGGCTTATAAGTTTTCAGCTGCTGAACTATTTCTTCTTTGTTTTTTTTTTTTTTTTTAAGATTTTATTTATTTATTTGACAGACAGAGATCACAAGTAGGCAGAGAGGCAGGCAGAGAGAGAGGGGGGGAAGCAGGCTCCCCGCTGAGCAGAGTGCCCGATGGGGGCTCGGTCCCAGGACCCTGAGATCATGACCTGAGCCAAAGTCAGAGGCTTTAACCCCTAGCCACCCAGGCACCCCAAGGCTACTGTACTACTTCTTTGTAAGCTTTTGTTATCCTGTGAGTTAGTCTTTTCTTATATAAATTTTATATGAGTCAGCTCTTGTTAAAAGAATTTTTTTTTTTTCAAAATCTGTGACTTTAAAGAATAAGTAGTTATTCTTGCTCATGAGTTCACTGGCCCTCAGGGTTGATTTTGGCCAGGCTCCTGAGTCAGCACTCAGTGGTAGGTCAGCTGGGGACTGACGTGTCTAGAAGAGCTTCACTCACATGCCTATTGACTGGATGCAGTCAGCTAGGCCAATGGGGTGGATGGGTTCTTTCTCTCTCATCATCCCACAGACCAGCTTCAGCTCATTTATTCAGCAATGGTTGGGTTCCCAGGGAAAGCACGTACCAAAACACTGCCTCGGACACGTGCTGTTGGCCAGAGCATATCACAAAGCTAGCGCAGATCCAAGGGACAGGAAATACATGCAAACCTATTCTTCATAGGAGGAGACTCAAAATCACATTCCGGGGGCCATGGGTACAAAGAAAGGAGAAGAAATTATGGCCAATTGTGTAATCCATCTATGGCAAACTTGAGAGCTTCCAAACAGTCAAATATATTTGCACAAATTTTTAAAAATTATCATCCTCTTTAAAATTTCAACTACATTACTGAGATGTCAGCTCAATAAAATTATGTCATTTATACAAACATGTTTTAAATGTCATTGATTGGTTTGTTTTAATCATTGGATATGCTAGATGGAAAGCAATATGCATGGATTTGAAACTTTCAACATAAATTTCTGTTTTGATGGCACCATTTCAAAATCATATAAAATAATTTTAATCGCACTTTCATTAGCATTAGAAGCTTAGGATCTTAAGTTAGCTGTATCTGAGAGTAACAATGCCAACAATATACATTCCAATTTAAGTAACATCCTTCTTGGTGTAGAGTGCAAAGTGTTCATACATCATTAAGCAAAATGAATATCCTTTCTGTTTAATTTGGTCACCATCCAGATGCTTTTAGTTTGTTTTTAGTAAGGCCAAAGGAACATGTTATACTTAAATCTTTATAGCAACCTCATAAAGGAACAGTTTAAAAGAACACAGTTAACACCAAAGAATTTAGAAAAATTAATGTAAGCAGAAAATATGCTTTAAATTATTTGATTTATAAAAGGATTAAATAAATTAATATATATAAAGAACTATATGAGTATCCGCTATTCCGCACTAAATATATGGTAGTATTTTTACTCTAGACTTTAGTGTAATAATACTTTTTGGAGGCTAGCATATATGTTTGAATGGGTTCTATGAACAACACCTATGTATCACTGTGGCAATTTCTGATATTTATTTACTTATTTTAAGATTTTATTTATTTATTTGACAGACAGAGATCACAAGTAGCAGAGAGGCAGGCAGAGAGAGAGAGAGGAAAGGAAGCAGGTTCCCTGCTGAGGAGAGAGCCTGGTGCAGGGCTCCATTCCAGAATCCTGGGATCATGACCTGAGCTGAAGGCAGAGGCTTTAATTAACCCACTGAGCCACCCAGGCGCCCCTCTGATATATTTTTTTAACCAGTGAATACTTTCCTACTCTACTGGCTATAATAGCCCGACATTTTGTAACTTAGCAGTGTTGATTCTTATTTATATAGGCATTGTTTTCCATCAATTTGTCCGTTAGAGGGAGCTTGTTTCAAATATAAATTATATTATTCTATTAATGAATGAAAAAGAATGAGCACTATTATTTCAAGTGTTTATTGAATTCAATAAACTTAAATAAAACTGAGAAATGATACGAACCCCAAGTTTCTAATAATCTGCAAGTAGAGATCCAAGAAACCAATTTATTATGAAGAAATGTAGACTAGAATAATTGTAAAAATGAATACTTAAAAACTTAATTACAGCTTTTTTTGTATTTGTTATTTTTTACTTTAACTGGGCTTGTAAAAACTTCAAGAATTGATATTGAATTTTCATGGTTTACTACCATGAAGAGTAATTCTATAAAATATATAATACATATTGTTTGTTATTTCATACTCTCCTCTGAGATCAAATCGTCAGCAAACAACAAAACAAACTTCTGGTAGGGGATAAAAATTCTCTGCTGACAGGAAAGAAAAATTCAGGGCATCGCCATATCTATCACGATCACAAACCTTCCTTGCCTAATTGAGGTTTATAGTGAAGAAAAAACATATCTAGGGAAAAATTGCTAGAGGAATTTTTGTAGCTAAGCTGGCCTGAAGACATTTATGTTGAAGAGTTACTGTTAAAATTACATGATAGTTACAAAGTGTTTTAGATAGTACCTGCCCAGTATGTGTTTAAAAAACTGGTGGTAATAGTATCAACTGTAGTGAACATCATTATCACTATTATTATCTTTAAAATATTTTGCATTGTTAAGAACTTTAGGATGTTCAATTTCTTAAAAAAGAAGTATGAAAAGCATTTTAACTCCTGGTTCCCATTCACTGCTGCATTTTACTCCTATCCACACAAATGTTTAATTAAAGCTGACCTAGAAAAAAGAGTTTTCTGAGTACAGGACCTTGAGCAATTATCATTACAATCATAACCGAGCCCCGGAAGAGACAAAATGAGATCACATCTTCAGCTAACGAACGCCCTCTATGTACTCAGCTATTTCTAAAGCAGTATCACAAATTTTAGAATCTGACCTGGAGTTTAAGTTTTCTTCAAACCAAACAACAATATTATATTCTATGGTTCTTCACAGAGGCATTTACTTTAGCAGTCAGAGTCACACAAAGACCCAAAGCCAAGGAAGTCACGAATTCCCCTACTCAATCTTTGGCCCCCACTCCCTTCAGCTTCACAAATATCCTTTCTCTGGGATAAAAAATGAGATACCATATGCTGCCCTAGGTCCTTTAAGGTTGACCGGGGGGAAGCTCTTTCTGCCCATGGGTCCTATTCCTGTTCCTTAATAAAAGCACCTTAAAAGAAAGAAAAGGAGTTGACCATTGGTGTGTCTCTCATATGTAAGGCTCCTTAAGAGAAGAAACAGTGCTGACTGAACTTGTTTTGCACAGTATGTACAAGGAAACAGGGCTAAAAAAGATACTTAATCAATACTGACTAAGGATGATAATTTGAGAGGCGAAGGAAAATCTATTAAGAATTCTTTGGAAAAGCCTGAATGATCAGAAACAAGATATCAATTTAGAGCTTAATCTGTTGTAACAAATTTATAAGAAAATAAATTTTTAAAGTACTCTGCTATCCTGTTCTGTATTTTTCAGTACCACAACAAGCTGGGCACTGTGTTAGTTGAAATATAAATGTCATTAAAACACTCATTCTGCTCTGGAAGAACAGGGAACAGTCTATGGTGGTACTTTATGGGATGCTCATATTTTGCATATTTAAGAAGAAAAAGAGGAAGTGATTTAAGCTTAAATATATGAATAAAAACTTAAGCCCAACCTGCAGGTAAATCAGATCAAGGTAATTACTTATGATCTACTCATCTGACATAAAAATGCATGAAGCCATTAGAAAAATATATATATAGATTTAAGATTTTATTTATTTGAGAGAGAGTGAGAGCACAGAAGGAGAGTTAACAGGGAGAAGCAGACTCCCTGCTGAGCAGAGAGCCCCCTGATGTGGGGCTCAATCCCAGGAGCCTGAGATCATAACCTGAGCCAAAGGCAGATGCTTAACTGACTGAGCCACCCAGGCACCTGAAAATAAATATTTTTTAACATTTAAAAAATTGCATTAAGAATACTTAACATGAGTTCTACACTCAGCAAATTTTTAAGTATATAATTATAACATTAACTCCAAGCACAATGTTGCACAGTAGATCTCTAGAACTTAATCACCTTGTAGAAGTAAAACATTTTTTTCAACTTATGATGAAAAGAGTGATCTTTGGAATCAAGGACAGATGTGTTAATACAAATAACTAAGTATTCATCAATAAGCACTTGAAGAAACTAAGAAAAAATATGCATCTTGCATATTCAATACAATAATTTATTAACTAATATAAATGGGACTTCAAAAGTTGGAACACTGGGGCTTTGTGTTTTTGCAATGTTTCCCTCATGTGCCCAATGACTATCACACCCAAAGCAACCTGGTCTGTCTTTATGTATATGTTGATGCTAAGGTATATATGCAGGACATAATTCCGGAAAATCACACTGATCTGTTACCTTCTTAGAAAATTTTTAAAAATTTATTTTAGCCACATCTTGGTAAGGTTGGGGGTACAGAGTAATTTCTCAAAGATGAGTTCCATGGACCATGTGCTATACACTTTGCTATAAAGATTTAATTTCCTCCCTCTTGAAGTTGATTGATAGTTTATTCTTGAGAAAAACAAAAACCGTCTTTCCCACTTTCATTTCACTATATTTAATGATGTTTAATAGCATCGTATTAATAACTTCACATGGGTTACTTCAAGAGATTTTCACTAATAATGCTAAGTTCGGATAAAATTTCAGTAGCATAAAATTGAATATTGCAAAATCACATGAACTGAAGGAAATTAAGAGTCTACTTTTCTCTCAGGTAAAACGAGTCTGAAAGAGCCAGTCCAGGGCTGGCTTCCTGGTGATACCAAGGACTCAAGCTATGCTACCTTTATGCTCGGTCATCCGACAATCATTTCTGTTGTTAAGGTCACTTCGGTTGAAGATGGATGCTGGAACTCCAATTATGAATTCCAATCATTCTTACATAGAATAGAAAAGGAGAAAAGTATAGAGGCAAACAAGGTTCCTCCCATGTCCTCCACCTTGAATCTTGAACCTTCACAGAAATCTCATGCAGCGTTTCTTCTTGTAGCACATTGGCCAAAACATGATGTCTTGACCACACTGAGAAAAGTGTCACATTTCACCCCTGAATAATTTCAAGATTGGATTCCTGAGGAGGAAGTGGAGAACAGGAAGAGAGTAAGAGAGAGCCTGAGACATTAGAAATAGGCAACTGGCTGACTTTCCCAACAAATCTTATCCAAGTATTTAAAAACAGAAAACAGGTTAAATTCTAATTCATTGGCTCTTTTCTTCACTCTTCCAGGCAACTGATAATATAGATTTTTTTTTCCTTTTTCTGTATGTTATACACCATCCTTGTGTAAGGAATGCAATGTCTAACAATTAAACACAGTACTTGCTTTCACAATGCTTTCAGTGTAGTCAAGGGGTTTGATCAGGGAATAGGAAAAGGCAGTAAAATGTGACATGGTCTACGGAAGGACAAGAGACTACGATAGCAAGTAGACAAGACCCATTCAGTTTAGATTCTACTTATACTGGGAAAACTCTGAATAAGGAAGAGGGAACATGATTAGGAGTTTGCCAAGTGAGATCAAGAAATGCAGAAGAAGGGCGCCTGGGTGGCTCAGTGGTTAAAGCCTCTGCCTTCAGCTCGGGTCGTGATCTCGGGGTCCTGGGATCGAGTCCCGCGTCGGGCTCTCTGCTCGGCGGGGAGCCTGCCTCCACCTGTCTCTCTCTGCCTGCCTCTCTGCCTAGTTGTGATCTGTCTGTCAAAAAAAAAAAAAAAAAAAATCTTTAAAAAAAAAAAAAAGAAATGCAGAAGAATATTGGAGTACCAGAATAGATCACAGGACAATGCAGGATCACAGGGATTACGCCTTTTGTGTGACTGAAAGTGCAGTATAACTGTTGTTATGGGATTTAACAACATACACAGCAACAGAGAAGGTGGGGATGTAAACAGAATTTAGTTGAGTCACTTAGATAACTGGGTTTTGTTTCATTTTGTTATTCGGAGTAACAGCTAGTCATTGAATGGTACAAACAGAAGTATGACTAGATTCATTTTCCCCTGAAGTATAGAGTATTCAGGAGCCAAAGAAGGGCAGAACTAGTCCACTGACTAAAAACCTCAGATATTGGGGTACCTGGATGGCTCAGTGGGTTAAAGCCTCTGCCTTCAGCTCAGGTCATGATTCCAGGGTCCTGGGATTAAGCCCCACGTCGGGCTCTCTGCTCAGTGCGGAGCCTGTTTCCCCCTCCTCTCTCTCTGCCTGCCTCTCTGCCTATTTGTGATCTCTGTCTGTCAAATAAATAAATAAAATCTTTAAAAAAAAATTTAAAAATATAAAAAAAATAAAAACATCAAATACTTTCCACATTCTCTTCCCTAAGTGAGAGGATCATTATTTTTTTTGTCCCAATTTAAAATACATCATGAAAAACATTTAAAAATTTTGTCTGTCTTAGAAAACCTTGTCTTATTTTTCCATATTTATTGAAAAGCTTTATTTTACAAGATACGTGTATTGTTTGAAATCATACATCGGATTTATTACCACTCCTAAATTCAATTTAGATGGTTGCTAAAATAATTTCCATATCTTTAATGAGTTTTGTAAATCACCTCTGAGCACACCGACTAATATTCTTTGTGAAGCTACTGGAAGAGGGATGGTCATAAAAGGAAGCTTTGCTAATGAGTGAATTGCAGTGTAATATTCTTTGCACTGTATGTTTTCCATTATTTTAATCAAGCAAGTGACAAAGAGAATCTCCATACTTATTGTGCAGCAACAATAGTAACACCTGCAGAAAAAATGGGGACCGTGACAGTTAACAAATGTAAAGCACCATGTGTGTTAAAATGAGTAATATTTTATCAGAACTGAAAATAATTCCTCAGCACTACAATAGAAAGGGTTTATATTGTCATTCACAGAAGTTAAGCATATAATTATAATAGACCCTGAAATCCAGTCAACATAATCACTTTCCCTTAGTTGTCTGAGGTTAAGAAAAATAAGAAAAAAAAAAACTGTGACTGTATTAGGAAATATTTTTGTACAGAGAGAATTATTAATCAGAAAAAAATGTCCTTCACTGAAAGAAAGAAAAAAAATGTTCTTACTAAAGTGGAATAATTTTTCTATTAATTATTCCCATTGAGACTTCCTCAGTGACAGAAAAATGTACACGCTTATATGCCAGATAATTATAATACCCCAAGAATAAGACACTATGAGCCCTATTCAATATGTGTTCTGGTGTCAAGGCATCAGAAGTATTTTGAAAAGAGCCCTTACTTTAAGAAATGATAAAAGAGACATATATTAAAGAAGAAATTAATAATCTCAGAAAAACAACTTTCAAAGTACGAATGATCCTCAATAATTCTGAAGAAAGTATTTATTTGTAGATTTCTCCATACTACTCACTCTGTGACATCACACCAAGTTGGATAATAAATCATTCTTCAGCCCCTTGCCAAGAATGTTTTCTCTCTTAAAGGAACATACAGAGCTTGCTTATGCTGCCTCCCTTCATTTAGTAATTCCTTTTTCTTAACTTCTTCAAATAGCTAAATGAAAGTGGGATTCTGAAAAGTTCTTAGATTTATTTAGTAATAAAGTATCACGAGAAACATTTAGCGTTTGTGTGAACCAGAAAACTGGACTTCTATAACTTGCAAACCCCAAAAAAGAGAGTTGGTGAGGAAATTACTTTAGAACATAAAACGTGTAAATATGCAAATTCTTAAATATTCACTTCCATCTTCTTTGCAATCGCATATCATGTACACCGATAGGAGAGTCAATATCCTATGTGTTTACAAATAAAGAAATTTGGATGACTCAGCCATCAAAGTAGTTGTTTAGGACCCTTTGTAACAAGTATACCTCAATAAATTTTTTATTGGTCTATATTATTAATATATTTTAATTCCTTTTAAGTGTTTATTTCAGTTTTATGTCCTGGAAAAGGGTATATCCATGAATAGAGAGATGTAGGATATAGCACATGAAGGGGAAAAAATAGTATATACCAGATTGGTCTGGGTAATCAAAAAGAGAAAGAATTTTTTGAATTAGTGTACTTACAGAAAGCTTGAAATCCATTGCCCACCCCTTCCCCACAGCTACCCATTCCCAATCTACCTTTTTCTTTCTTTAAAAGAAAAAGGTAGATTGACTTGACTACGTCTCGTCCTTTCCTAATTCTGGGTATATAGGACAAAACATGAGGAAATCTCTACTAACAGGGACATTTTAGAGCAAATTAAATCTATCAGTATCCTCATCTATAAGAAGACAATTAGATGTTTTCTCAGATACATTCTAGAATCTTAGTTACTAGATTCATAATGGTGAAATAAGTGGAACTAAGTAAAAAGGTAAGTGGGGCTATCAGGATTATCAGCTGAAGTCTGGTGATATAAGTGTCACCTCACTAGACAATAGGGTATTCTACATAAAAATATTCAGTATATTGAATATTAAATATTCTGTGTAGTCTTCTATTTGATTGTTCTTAGTGTTCATATTAGCTATTTATTACACAAAAAATTAGATTCACTTGCTATGTATATGCCCCCTTCTTGAACCTTTGGAACCTGTTCAGCCTCCCAGCCTTAATGCAGTGAAGGCTGCACCTGGCATCAGACAAGCATCCATTTAATTTTGGTAAACTTTCAATCTCCTAATTCTACTCATCTTTCCATATCATTTCTCTCACGACCCAAGCTCTGCCTATGACTGAGACCTACTTTAGGTAGCCATCCCCCAAGGTTGTCCCCAGTGATCACTGCCTCTGGCACTGGCATGCTCATGCTGTCTCCCACACTGCAGCAGGATTGGTCTGTGTGCTCAACATCATAAGGAAGAAGTGAGCTCTATCACTTCCAAGACCATGTCCTGTGTCATGAGCACTCTCTCCTTCACACTCTATCTCCTTAGTTAACTTGCAGTGTTGTGCATCTCTATGGAAGAGCCCATTCCAACAACCATTTGAGTGAGTTTGGAAATGATTCCCCACCCCCAACAGAGCCAACAGCTTAACTGCAAACTTATGGGAGACCCTGAGTTTGCTACTAAGCTGCTAACAGATTCCAGACTGACAGAAGCTGTAAATAATTTTTTTTTAAGATGCTTCATTCTGGGATAATTTGTTATGCCGTAAGAGCTACCTAATCCAGATTCTGGTACCTAGAAGTGGAGCTTGGCTGTTGCAAAAATCTAAAATGTAGGTGTGGCTTTAGAACTGGCGGTTGGAATTTGAGAAGAGCTTTAGCGAAAGCTTTGTGTCTTGAAGGAGTTACTGGACACCTCCAGTGAGGGTTTGGGAGAGTGAGGTAAATATTACTGGAAATGGTTCAGGTGCAGAATATTTAGCAACACCGCTGCCTGCAGTTATGTGGAATGTGAAAAATGTACCTAATGAAGCAGGCAATTTGAAAAGATTTCCCAACACAGTGAGCATGCCATATGGTTTCTTCCTGATGCTCTACATGAAAAGTGAGAGAAGACTGATACAATCAAAAGGGAACAGTTAAATAAAAAGGAGGCAGAAGTTGATGATTCTGAAACTCCCCAATCTCTACAGATTAAAAACATGATCTGAAGCCAAAGCTGAGGGTATGATTGTAAGTAACATCTTTCCTTTAAGACCTCCATCACAAAGATTTTGGAAGGCGGTATCTCAGAGCACTAGTAGGAAAAATACCCCCTAAAGGAATGGAAGGTGTGTATCTTCTGAATGAAACAAAAGGACTTCCAGGAAGCTTAAGGACATTGTCCTCAGCAATCCCAACAGAAGGAAAAGGCAAAGGATTACCTCACAGACATTTATGTGTTTGTTTGTGTTTGTTTTTTTCTAAAGGAGTAGATCCTAGAAAGATTCACAGAGGGCCCGCCAAGTTTTTCAAAGTCCAGTGTTCTGACTGAATGAGTTAAGAGTACAGAACAAAAGGACACCTTTAGATACCTCCAATTATACTGACAAGAAGGCAGAGAAAACTACTCAGATGCAAACACATAGTAACTTTCATGAAATGGGAAGGGTGACTGAGAGATCAGAACCAAATCTCGGAGGGCTGAGTGAAGGCACAGGAGGAATTAGCTCTAGTCCTTGAGACCTAATCAAGGAAAATCCAACATTTTGATCTCTATAGCAGTGATCCTCTATCAGATCTATTACTGTGTAGAGGGGTGCCAATACCTTGTTTCTTTATTTCTATAGGTTGAGAAGAGCTGCACTTACCTGGCTGTATTGAAGGAACTATATCTGAGGAATTTCTTCCATACCTGGACCTGCTGTAGAAGACAAGATTCTTGAATTTGAGTGGATGTTGAAGTAGGATTATACTTTAGGCATAGAGGGCCTTGAGAAAGATTAAGTATATATTGAAAGGGTCAGAGAGATGAACAGTTTTTAAGTGCATCATACTGTAACATTAATTGTAATCATCCTTCTCTACATGAGATCTCAACAAGTTGTTCATCTTACAAGTGGAAGCTTGTATTCTTTGACATCTTTCCATTTCCCCTGGCCCAAAATCCCTGGTAACCACCATTCTACTCTCTGTTTCTATAAGCTTGACTTTTTTTTTTTTTAATTATTTATTTATTTGACTCACAGAGATCACAAGTAGGCAGAGAGGCAGGCAGAGAGAGGAGGAAGCAGGCACCCTGCTGAGCAGAGAGCCCGATGCGGGGCTCGATCCCAGGACCCTGGGATCATGACCTGAGCCAAAGACAGAGGCTTAACCCACTGAGCCACCCAGGTGCCGCTAAGCTTGACTTTTTTAAGGTTCATGTATAAGTAAGATCATACAGTATTTGCTTTTCTCTGTGACTTAGCATAATACTCTCAAGGTCTACCTGTGTTGTTGCAAATGGCAGGATATCCTTTCTCATGTCTGAACAATACACACACACACACACACACACACACACACCATATATCTTATTTATCTACTCATCCATTGACAGACACTTATTTTCCCTATCTTGGTGATTGTAAATAATTCTAAGATAATGCTACAACAGGAGAGTGCATATATCTCTTCAAGACCCTGTTTTCATTTTCTTTAGCTATAAACCCAGAAATGAAATTCCTGGATCATAGAGTAATTCTACTTTTAATTTTTTTATGTACCATGAGGAACTATTAGCACTCACGCTGGATCATTTAGTAATTCCATTTTTAATTTTTTTGAGGAACCATCATTCCCATAGTGGCTACATCACTTTATATTGTCCCCAACCTTGTGCAAATTGTCCTCTTTTGTCCACATCCTTGCCATCACTTGTTATCTCTTGTCTTTTTTTTTTTTTTTTTAATGATAGCCATTCTAACAGGTGTGAGGGGATAACTCATTGTGGTTTTGACTGGATTTCCCTGTTGGTTAGCAATGATATTTGAGAAGGACTGGCATTAATTCTTCTTTTAATGTTTCATAGAATTCACCAGTGAAACCATCTGGTCCTGGGCTTTTCTTTCTTGGGAGGTCTTTTGATTACTGATTAAATCTCCTCACTTGTTACTGGTCTGTTCAGATTTTCTGTTCATGATTTCGTCTTGGTAGGTTGTATGTTTCTATAAATGTATCCATTTCTTCTAGGTTATCCAATTTGCTGGCATTGAGACTGGTGTCTATTATACCCAGTGTCCTTATATTTTTCTGATTGATGTAAAAACACTCCTGGGACTGTAAATAGCCTCTCTTGAGAAGTTTAGTTTCTTCACAGGATGGACAGAAATCATCTTTCCTCGACTTGAGTGTGGCTAGTGTCTTGGCAGAAGAACTGATATCCTAGAACTTGACAGCTAATGGATTTAGGCACGTTAATATGAACAATTAAGTCATTTTTGTAACAGCTACACATTGGTACTTATGTCCTGAAAGTAAGTACCAGATACCCCTTAAATATAACAATATATGATTTCAGGTATTTATTTAGAATATATGTGTGCATTCTTATGAAATGATAAAAGCAGCATTTGCCTTGGGCTTTCCCTCTACAGCTGAGGAAATAAGGCTAATTAATGATCACACAGTTCTTGCACTGTTTCAAAAGTAAACTTTTATTGCTTATAAATCCTTTAAACCAACAGATATACTCCATGCTCTTCTTTCCAAATGCTGAAATAATTATTTTTAAAAGAAAAAAAAATCATTCTAAAGGGCAAAGTAATTAGGATAGGAAAAGTGATATACAAGCCAGCACTGGAGGTCAGGTGGCAAAATGAACTGTTCTGGGTGAGGGAGACCCAGGAATACAACTTCAGGACTGGCCGAGGCTGTGACTGTGGAGGTGGCAATAGAGCACAGAGGTGAATCTCAGTGTGCTCTAATAACATTGGTTTGGATTGAGAGGAGCCAGGGGTAGTGTGAGTATGAGAGCCCATGATCACACCCTAAGGAAAACTTGCGTGGCGAGGACTACTGGGTGGATGGGTTCAACATTATAAGATTGCAGAAGTAGTCACATTGATTTTGATATTTAGGTAGAGCCACTATTGTAACCCTTTTCTCGTGCAAAACACATGATGGCTGATTTTGATCTATGAAAAATAAATTCTGTTACTGTGTCCACTAATATGCATGTTAGCTATTGCTCCATCATTTCTCTCTTCTAGTTGAGAAAGTATTAGGACAGTGTATTAGAGTGACCTTGGAGGTCTTACTCTTGCTTTTGTATTGACTTATTATGAAAAGAAATAATCTTCCAACATTAGTACCGTTAACACTTATTACCAAGATTCACCTCATTGATAAAGGAATACCACAGTTGTAAAGCTGTATTTATTTTTATTATTTTTAATATAAATGCCTCTTAATAAAGGCTTCTAGAACCCCTAATATCTTCACTGCTCCCTCTGCTTTCTCCTATGGTGCTACGATACTCTAATAAGAGATACTGTTCTTTTTATTAAAGTATAATTAGCATACAGCATTATATTAGTTTTAGGTGTACAATATAATGATTCAACAATTCTTTACATTCCTAAGTATTCCCTGGGATAAGTATAGTCACCACTGTCACCAAACAACATTATTACAATCTTATGACACTTCTCCCCGTGCTATTCTTTTCATCTCTCTGACCTGTTTATTTTGTAATTGAAACTTTGTACCTGTCAATCCCCTTTATTTATTTCATCCATTCCCACCCACTCCCACATCCCCTGGGGCAACCATCTATTTGTTTTCTGTATTTTATAATCTGGGGGTGTGTGTGTATGTGTATCCCCCTTTCCCCCTTTGGTTTTCATTTGTTTTGCTTCTTAAATTCCATCTATGAGTGAAATCATATGGTATTTGTCTTTCTCTGTCTGACTTAATTCACTTAGCATTATATCCTTTAGGTTCACCCATGTTGTGGCAAATGGCATGATCTCATTCTTTTTTATGGTTAAGTAATATTTCATTGTATATATACCACATATTCTTTATTCATTCATCTACAGGTGGACAAGGGTTGTTTCTAAATCTTTGCCATTACAAATAACGCAGCAATAAACAGAGGGATGCATATACATTTTCAAATTAATGTTTTTAGTTTCTTTGGGTAAATACCCAGTAGTGGAATTACTGTATCATATGGTCTTTCTATTTTTAATTTTTTGAGGAACCTCCATACTGTTTTCCACAGTGACTGCATCAATTTGCATTCTAACCAATAGTGTACAAATGTTTCTTTTTCTCTACACGCCCACCAACGCTTGTTATTTCTTGTCTTTTTCATTCAAGCCATTCTGACAGGTGTAAGGTGATACCTCCTTGTGGTTCTGATTTGCATTCCCCTAGGGTTAGTGATGTAGAGCATCTTTTCATGTGTCTTTTGGCTATCAGTACGTCTTCTTCAGAAGAATGTCTGTTCAGGGAGATTCAAATTAAAATCACACTGAGATACCACCTTATACCAGTTAGAATGGCCAAAATTAGCAAGACAGAAAACAACGTGTGCTGGAGAGGATGTGGAGAAAGGGGAACCCTCTTACATTGTTGGTGGGAATGCAAGTTGGTGCAGCCACTTTGGAGAACAGTGTGGAGATTCCTCAAGAAATTAGAAGCAGAGCTTCCCTATGACCCTGCAATTGCACTACTGGGTATTTACCCCAAAGATACAGATGTAGTGAAAAGAAGGGCCATCTGTACCCCAATGTTTATAGCAGCAATGGCTATGGTCACCAAACTGTGGAAAGAACCAAGAAGCCCTTCAATGAATGAATGGATAAGGAAGATGTGGTCCATATACACTATGGAGTATTATGCCTCCATCAGAAAGGATGAATACCCAACTTTTGCATCAACATGGATGGGACTGGAAGAGATTATGCTGAGTGAAATAAGTCAAGCAGAGAGACTCAATTATCATATGGTTTCACTTATTTGTGGAGCATAACAAATAACATGGAGGACATGGGGGAGATGGAGAGGAGAATGCAGTTGAGGGAAATTGGAAGGGGAGATGAACCATGAGAGACTATGGACTCTGAAAAACTATCTGAGGGTTTTGAAGGGGCGGGGGGTGGGAGGTTGGGGGAGCCAGGTGGTGGGCATTATGGAGGGCACGTATGGCATGGAGCACTGGGTGTGGTGCATAAACAATGAATTCTGTTACACTGAAAAGAAGTTAAATAAAAAAAAAAAGAAGAATGTCTGTTCAGGTCTTCTGCCCATTTTTTAATAGGATTATTTGTTGTTCTGGGGTTGTGTCTTATAAGTTCTTTATGTATTTTGGATAGTAACCCCTTATCAGATATACCATTTGCAGATATCTTTGCCTGTTCAGTAGGTTGTCTTTTTGTTTTGTTGACTGGTATGGTTAACACTAATTGTCACATTTCTCAAGATCCACCTCATCAACAAACAATACCAAATTGTAAATCTTTAAAATATAAGAAAAACAGCTCTGTTGGGAGAGCTACTAAATAGGTGCCCAGTTAAAAAGAACAAAGGAGGGGCGCCCGGGTGGCTCAGTGGGTTAAAGCCTCTGCCTTCAGCTCAGGTCATGATCCCGGGGTCCTGGGATCGAGCCCCGCATCAGGCTCTCTGCTCAGCAGGGAGCCTGTTTCCTCATCTCTCTCTCTCTCTCTCTCTGCCTGCCTCTATGCCTACTTGTGGTCTCTGTCTGTCAAATAAATAAATAAAATCTTAAAAAAAAAAAAGAACAAAGGAGTATCAAAATAACTGATCATTCTGTGATAACCTCAGAGGGGTATCAGTGGGCAAATGAGCATCTCACAAGTTTAAGCTACTATAAAAAGAACTGCACATCTCTCAAGTTACGTATGTTTCATCATTATCACCTTGTTTGAGTCAGTGCAATGTCTATAAAAGTTATCATATCATTTTCCAGATATTTTGGGAAGAAAGGTACTTTCTACACAGCTAGAACCCAAAGGGTTGAACAAGGAGAACATTACACAGGATCTGAAGGATAAATTTAATAAGTACACAGGAAGGAAACTGATCAGGAAGCACTGTGTTCGGCAAAGAGTCCAGCACGTAACAGGAACTAATAAATCCATTGTGAAAATCAAACCTCAGAATTTTATAGTTGAACAAGATCCAATAGAATTCCTAGAGCAGCCAATTCATTTGAAAGCTGGAGACATAAGCTTTTTTAATTTATTTTTTTCCAGGAGACTTAGAAAGGTAATTATAACATAGTTCAAAACTTAGACTGTAGAATGGATTGGCCACTTATTTACTCAATGAACTTGAACCAATCATTTAAATTCTATGAGCCTCACTCTCTTCAGTAAGAATAAACAGCTGCTCTGAGTACTTACATATATGAAAAGTGATAACAAAATGCCGGACACACAGGGTGCATTCAGTAAATGACAGTGGTAGTGTTGATATACAACGTTGCTCATAGACCAGAGAATAGGATTTATGTGTCCTGCATCCATCACTATATATAAATCTATTCCAAATTCTAACTGAACTATTATTTAGAGAACTTTCATGCATGGTGCATGTCAATTTCTTATATACTATTCTTAATATTATATTATGATGCCTCCATATCAATTTTTTATCAGAATTAGTGTGTTATATTAAATGGCACTACCACTGGCTCATTTTTTCAGTAATATTCCTATTATAATTTCTGAACATTCTAATTCATCAATGTTAAAGATAATTTCCTCCTCTCATAAAATATTAACATCCTTTTTTGTGTGACTAAGAGTTGTCTTCAAGCAAGTTCTTCCTGCCATTAATTAAAATAATGAGTAGTGTAATATTAAATGTGTAATTCTCTGACAAGCACTCAAGTGTTTGCCGAGAAGTCCCTTTCTACCAAAAACATCTGGAAAATAATATGGTAAATTAAAAAGCTGATACTTTAATACACTACAGGGTAATCCCCAAGTCGAGGTAGGCAAAGTGCCAAATTGGCAAAGCTCTTACTCCTGGCATGGTGCCACAGCTTCCTCATTTTTTCTTTTCTTGATGTGTTATATGAGGATCTTGCTCAGCCCCTCTCTATTTTCACTGCTTTCCTTATCAGACAAGAAAACGACAACAAACACATTCCACCACAGGTTAGTTTTTCTGCTTGCAACAGACAGTGCCTTACACAGACACAGCTATCATAAGTATTTTAGGAACTCTGATAGACTCGGGAACAGCCGTAGTTAGTAAAAATAGTTGCATGACTCCTGCCCCAGCAGTAAAAGTAAATTGCTCCTTCTCATTGGTTTTATGTCCTCTTCTAGATGCATTTTAATGGGCATTCAGGTCCTCATCCAAGAAGCTGTAGTCCTTTCCTTACTTTTTCCCCCTCTCTCGACTTTATGTTTTCAGGGTGCTGAATAGTATATTAAGAGCTTGGCGCTTTAAAACTCAGTCATCCAACACTTTGTGAAATGAGTTACTTGATTTGTCCAGGACTTTACTGTTCTGGTTCCCAGCCATATTATGTCTTACACTTTGTAAAAGACTTTGATCCTCAGATGTACACCAAGAAGGATTAATTTCCCCACTTTTCTTATAAGAAAAAAACAAACAAACCCTGAAGCTCAGAAATCTAAGTGATTCTTCCCAAAATCAAGAGACAAATAATATAGCTGTGCTCCTTAAAATGTAAAACTTGCAATAGTTCTACATATTAGATACAAATTAGATACAAAGATACATATTAGATACAGATTAGTGGAAAAACAAAGAAGTAGGACTAGAATTCAGGTCTTATGATCCCACATCTAGAGATTTTTTGTAACCACAAAATTCAGACAGGAAGAAGGGAAACAGTAAATGAAAAAAGCATATGCAAAGACTTTATATCATATTCAGATATTCCTAACCCCTCAAATATCAGGTAAAATATCACTGATGAAGACAATATTGTATCTGATAGAAACAAAAAAGTCTTCAATGATATTTTACCTGAGACTTGATGGTAAGAAATATTTAAATATGATCTGAAAATCTTTTTATATACTACTTTTATTGTCTTCCTCAAAATTCCTCCACAGTACTTCTCCCTCTTGTGGTATGAACGTTTTCCCTTACAGGATGAATCTCAGATAATTTCTGAAAGTTTCTCAGATAATTTCTGAAAGTTTACAGGAGAAACTATGACCTCGTTCCTTTTCACATGCTACAATAACATCTTTTAAAAGAATTTTTTTTTTCTCTCAACAACAAGAGACAAGATTCAGTATGGAAAATTCAATGATGGAAAAGGAAATAGAAGTGGAATCCATCATCATCTGTGTTCCTGCCAATGGCTGGCCACTTGACTGATCTTCTCCTTCTGTCATGACCACATGACACACTTCGGTAATCTCCTGGTATCCATGAGATTAACTTGGAATCCCTCAGCAGTGCCAGTAGGCTCTACTCTTCTTTCGTCACATTATCATTCTCTTCCTCCAATCTCACCAAACCCATGTATTGCACCTGTTCAACCACACTCCTGAATCCCCTTGGTACTTTGAACAAAACAGTCCCTTTCTCCATGTTGTTAGGTAAAGAGAACTTTATTTGAACTACAGATTTATTGGGGTGGGCTTTCTGGAACAAAATGAATTAAGAGACATAGAACTGGGTAGTTAAAGATGTGAAGCCTTTCCAAGAGAGAAGCCTTAGCTAATCTGTCAGTACTGAGTCACTGAACATAGGCTGACTCTGACGGGGAACCATAACCTCAAGCAAGGCATCTCACTACGTCTGAAAGCAAGTCACAGAAAGATATTCAGCCAGGAGTTATCAACAACCCATTGCTCCAAACACATGTGAGAATAAATGCCTCAGTCCTAAGGGGGAGTCGGGCATAACACCGCAGTGTCCACATTAGCTTGTAAAGACATATTATACTCTTCTCCACCTGTGACAAATCTATTTGTCCTTCAAAACGCTGGCCAAACAGCCTTGCTTCTGTGACTCCTTCTTTATTCACTTTTTTCATTATGTCATATTTTATGTCTACAAAATAATATTTATCATAGGCTTCACTAGTCTTTGAGTTCCATGCAGAATGTGCCTGTATCTTACTTCATTACTTTCTCTCCAGTGCCCAGCACAGCACCAGACTATACTAATTAATAAATAACGAATTAAAAACCACAACAAGCTGGCAGCACACAGGTTCTCTCCTGAATGCTTTCCTCCTTTCAAACTTGATATCATAGAAATTAAGTCATATATATGTATAATCAGAGAGGATCTGCTGCTCTTCCACCCTGAGGTTTTTGCATGAAACATTTTGTTGAGGAAGAATTTGTACCGTTTATACTCAGGGGAGGAACTCATTACATAAAACAAGAGAGACAGTTGTGGGAGTTAATTACACACAATTCAAAATTAGGAGAGCTAAGTTTCAGCCTAGACACAACCACGTACCAACCAGGATATCTCAGAGGGTCCTTCCTATCTATCTATCTATCTATCTATCTATCTATCTGTCTATTTATGATTTATTTATTTGTTTGGGAGGGGGGCAGAGGAAAAGGGAGAGAGAGAATCTCAAGCAGACTCCCTGCTGAGGGCAGGGCCTGATGCTGGGCTCAATCTCACAGCTGCGGAGATCACAACCTGGGCTAAACCCAAGAGTCAGCTGCTTAACCCACTGCACCACCCAAGTGCCCCAGAGGGTCTTAGCTCTTTACACATTATAATTTCCTAGAACATAAGCATGTGATTTCATCAGAGGATATTTGAGCTAAAAGGGAATTTGTAGGACTTTAAACCTTACTATATGTCATCAGAATGGAGTGAACAAGGTTAAGGGTGCTTTACAAAGAAAGGCCTTTTTAGACAACAAAGTTTGAGTTATTTATAAATGAAATGGTGGTGGGCATCTGTCTTAGGCGAAAGAAAAGTAGCAAAAGAGCTGATAACAAAAGAAAAATGAGACTCAAAACTGTCAGGTCTATTTCCTAAATCAGTTTATATGTGCAGGGGCACTATTTAAAGTCAAAGCCTAAATATTCCAATATTCCTAGACTTATTCTTAAACTCACCCTTTTTAATATATGTTCTCTCCTAGAAACCTCGCCATTCTCATTTCATTTGCCTCTACTGGGTATGGCCAAATATCTAGAAATAAGTATCAGTCCAGGGGCGCCTGACTGGCTCAGTGGGTTAAAGCCTCTGCATTTGACTCAGGTCATGATCCCGGGGTCCTGGGAACCCAGTCCCTCTTTGGGCTCTCTGCTCAACGGGGAGCCTGCTTCCTACCCCCAACCCGCCTGCCTCTCTGCCTACTTGTGATCTCTGTCAAATAAATAAATAAAATCTTTTAAAAAAAAGTATCAGTCCATATTGTTATTAGATTGGGTATCAGAAACAGCCTTTGCTGCCAACCAAAAGATATTCTGGAGACCAATCAGAACACTATTTGTTTAAACACCAATTATAATTCTTGAGTTTCTTTTCTTGAAGAGATAAATACCCATGTATTTTGAAGAGATATATACCCATGACTTCAGCATTTTACCAGAGGAATCTGTGAAATGTTTCATTTCCCTTTTGATTTCTCTCTCTCTCTCTGACACACACCACACACACACACACACACACACTTTCCTTGTTTTTCCACTAAAAGGGGTTAAAAGTAACGACATATCCTTAGCAACAAACACACACAGCATTCCTATCCTGTCTTTTAAATGTAAGTATTCTCTCAAACGAGTCAAGGTGACTTGAGGGAAAGGTTGAATCCAGCACTGGGTCAAAGAGAGTTAAGAAGAGACTTGGTACTCTTGATGTACCAGAAAATAAGGAACTGTATAAAGAAAGATAAGGGCATGTCCAAAATGTCCACATAGTAGCCAGTCTGAAGGACTTCCACTGGCTAAAGTTAAGACAATCTGAACATCAAAATGAGTAATAGACTTATGGAATATAAACAAATCCATAAATGCACAGTAATACAGATAAATAAAGAAACAAATATGGAAGAGAAAGAGCCTCATATATGAATGTGAATTCATAAATATAGAGGGAATGCTGGATTTGGAAAATCACCAATGTTCTAAAACTATGGAATAACAGTTTGACAAAAAAGAGAATAGCTAAATCATTTAAAAATTTTTCTCTGTGAATGACTTATTAATTATGAGTTGAGAGTAGTAACTTTATAGTAGAAAAAACTCACTGACACTCCAAGGAATCAAAGTTAATGTCACCCATAATGGGACTAATTGGTATCATATTCTTTATGATATGATACACTGAGAAGAATACAGCACTATTCTGTGGTATTTCTTCAAGCACTCTGAGTTCATGAATGTGATTATTAAGAGAAATCAGACAAACCCAAATTTAGGACATCCCCTACTATCTAGCACTCTTTTAAATTTAGGGTCAATAAATGCAAAGAAGGGTTGAAAAGTTGCTCTACAATAAGAAGAAAAGACACATGAAAGCTAAATATGATACGCAACCCTGGACCGGATCCTGGATTAGGAATGAAATACCTACACGAAACATTACTGAGAAAATGAACAAAATTTAACTATGGACTGTAGACCATACAGTGGTACGGTATCGTCGTAAATTTTCATAATTTTGAGCACTATACTGTGTATATGTAACAGCATACCTCTGCTCTTGGGAATTACGCACTGAAGAATTTATAGGAAAAGAGGCATCATATCTATAACCTTCTTGCAAATATTTTTTTAATTGCATGGGTGTATAAAATTAGATGATGCAGCTTAGTTTTACATGTGTAACATATATTTTATATATTCCTTCACACACAAAGGGCAAAACAAGCAACTGGTGAATCTAGGTTTCCAACTTTCCTGTAGGCTTGAAGTTATACCCAAATAAAAAGTTGCAAACAAAATACTTGACATATAAAGAAAAATGATGCCGTAGTACGTACTACATAATGCCTGACCACACCTCTGTGCTGTGTACAAGCAGGTATGGCTTAACAGGCTTCTATTTCCAGAAGAATACATCAGCTAGTTTCAAAATTAAAGACAATGGAGCAAGGGATAGATACAACATTTCCTTCTCACGTTTTGTTATTCACAAGTAAAATATATAATTATTTTAAAAATATGTTCTATTTGGAATCTGTACATCAAATATTAGGAAAGCTTTAATTCAACAAAGTGACTCCAGTGATAGAGCATATGGCTTTTAGCTCGCCCTTGTTCACTTCAGTATTAAAAGGTGTGCCTTTCATTCAATTCATTATTAAGGGCGTCCCTGACACATTGATTACGTTTCCAAATTGATAAAAAATACTTAATCTACTACTCTTTTACTATATATCTGGCAGGCATCACAGGTCAGATTTAACCACATTAACTTTAGGCAGGCCAAATTAAACAAAAATAGAAGTACACATACAAGGTTAAAATTACTGCTACTTATATAAATACATCATGGGAATTTTTATTGAATTAAGTTCAAAGTAGCTTAAAAGAGCTGCCCTCTATTGATTTCATTCTTTCAGGCCTCAGATCATGCAGCTTAGGTTTTATAATATATTCAAGACCTCACATTCATCAAGCTCCCACTTCTAGTTGTCCTGATAATGCATACTGTCTTTCAAGGTTGGACTCCAACTTTTCTTTGCCCCAAATATTACATTAGGTTTTGTGAATTAGCATTCATCATTCTCATCTCTGGGTACCCACAAAGTCTCCATATATACGAGTCCCCACAGTGTCCAATGAGAAGTCCACATACTAAACATGAGTCAACCTACTTGTTTGTGTAAACCTCCTTCACTGGATTATAACCCTAAGGACAGAGAAAGCACATATTTTTCATTGTTGGTCTATCATGGTCTCTGACATAAAAGCCAAATAAGCTAATGGTCTGTATGCATCTTAACATAACATCTGTATGTTAGCAGGCTTATCATGAATGAGTTAGTCAAAAACACTGAGAACAACTGGCTTTGTCTGGTAGCCCAGGACAGTAAAGAGCGTGGAATTAGCAGTCAAAAGTACCTGAAATAGAATCCTCGCTCACTGTCTACCGGCTAGAGGACTAGAGCTAGTCATTCAATCTTTACGTATGTCCATTGCTCACTTATAAAACTGGAATAATAAAAAAAGTTCTTAGAGATGTGTGGGAATTAAATACATTAGTAGATACAGTGAGTTTATATAACTAGTACATAATGAATGCTGTATGAGCATTTGCTATTACTACACCAATGCACCAGTAGGTAGGTAGGTGTTCTGCAGAGAAGGGCAGGTTCAAAACGATAAGCCTGCCCTGATAAGACTTATCGTCTTGAACCCACCACCTGAGCAATTGTTGAAAACAGTGTAACACTTATTCCAAACTAAGCCAACAGACCATGTGAATCCTGGTTCTATTACTTGCTGACCAGGTGGTTCCACAACTCTCTTAATTTCTCTGAGTCTTATACCTACATTCATAAGGCAGAACTAATAGTGAGATAAGCGAGAGATGAGGAGGAGGATGGAGAGAGGAAGAGAAAGAAGAGAAGGAAGTGGGAAGAGAGAGAATCTGCCCATAATTTCAGTGAGGAGGGAAAAGAGAGAAGGTAGTAGAACAAGAAGATGAATCAGTGAGAAGACAAAAAGGTTGAAAAAGACATGAAAGAAGGTTAGTCAGTGAAAAATACTGTGGAGTAGTTAAAGACAAGATGAGAACAAGAATATTAAATGTTCAGTCTGAAGTACACACCCTGCTAGAAAGTAAACCACTCTTACATACCATTATATTCTCAGAATCACCACTCTTCAGCAAATCACTTGGGTTAAATGGACTCAAGGAATTGAGGGAAGTGTTCAATTCCCTGTCTTAATTAATGACATTTGGATAAAAGTGACTCTATTCAAGAGCACAAGTTCAAAGGCATAGGCATAAAATCTCAGAACCACTGGTAGTTGATTTAGACCTCTATGGAATAAGGGATAGGGGTTGAAATAAGTATATAAAAATCTCAAAGACTTGGGACACCTAACCTGTCTTCTGGACCACACTATCTTTAGAGTAAGATATGATGCTTTAAAATCCTGGAATTCTATGATGCAAGAAAGGGAATAATTTTTATTTTTCCAGAAAGTATAATGGAGAACAATTTTTACAAAGGTTACAAAGAGATCAACTTCAGTTCATTAAAATGAAGACTATCTTGATAATTAATTCTGTACAAAATTATTGGGGGATTGGATACCATCTGTTCTATAACTAACTTGTTTAAACAGAATAAAATGACCACTAGTTGGCATTACCACACAGGGGATTTAAGCCTGAGAGGGGAAGGTGAAGCAGTTGATGTTTGAGACTCTTTCAAAAACAAACTGAACACACAGAAAACAAAAAAAGAAACATTAGAAAGGAAAAGATGGTAGCATTTAGTAAGAACTGGTTTCGACTTGAACATAATTTTTTTGTAATTTTTAAAAAGATTTTTATTTATTTATTTTGACAGAGAGAGAACACAAGTAGGCAGAGCAGCAAGCAGAGAGAGAGGGGGAAGCAGGCTCCCTTCTGAGCAGAGAGCCCGATGCGGGGCTCGATCCCAGGACCCTGAGATCATGACCTGAGCCGAAGGCAGAGGCTCGACTCACTGAGCCATGCAGGTGCCCCTAATTTTTAAGAATGTAATTTTTAAGAGAATAAATTAAGTCTGATTGGTAGGGGAGAAAGTCAAGAATCCTTATATCAGGAAAGTCTGAAAGTTATGGGCACTGGGAAGAAATAGTATAGGAGGGAGACATTCAGCATTTGACGCAGGGGGATGCTTTGTAGCCTAATGGAGTTCTTAGGGCTGATCTCACAGTATGACTATGAGGCTGGAAGCTAACAAAGCAGCAATGTACAACAGAAATATGTGATGGTTAAAGTAGCTCCATAACATGTTGGCAATGTGGCCATATCTATGTATTTTGGAAGATGTACAAAATTGTATGTATTCACTCTTATTCAGCAATCACTTGTTGGACACCAGCTAAGGTTGGGTCTTGCAGGTGAGATGGAGAACTCAGCATGAGCAGACATTCAGAGTTTACTAAAAGTAACCAATTAAACACACAGACATACTGTTGTTGGGTAATTACAAACTTATTTGGCCTCTTACCAAAGATGTTTCAGAAAGAAGTACTTCTTATTTTCCCTATTTTCTCACAACTTGACTATTGTTTACCATCCTCTTTAAACCTTCTTTTGGAGAGGTCAGAATATCATAAAATATTTAAAAAATCCTGCTACTTATTTCCGTATTTTGGAATTTCACATTTAAATGGTTTCCCTACCTCCTTAAGAGACTTTATTCCATTAAACTTCTCTTAATTTAGTATCTTCTTTCTCATTCTTTCCTCCCATTTTCTGTTTCAGAAAATAACCACAAACAACTTCTTTCATCTTTTCTGATTTCCAAATTCTCTTCCTTTCTTCAGAGGGAACAGCTTATTCAAATACCTCATATTCTGCTTCCTGTCACTTCCTAGAGTGGTGAATATTATCTAATCTTTCCAAGTTAAAATTAAAGATCACTTCCTCACAGGAGGAATTTTATGAGCCCTAGACTGTGGCATTCTCCTCCTGCTAGAGTTCCAACTATGCCTAACAGCCTAACACCCACCGCACATTTCACTACAACTCCCTGTTACTTTGCCTCCTGCACTAGGCTATCTGTGTTGTCAAGGCAGGGACTACCTTATTTATGTTCATTTGCTGTGCCCACATTACCATGGATATCACATGTGGGAGATATGACTAAATGAATGGCTAGATGGATAGCTAAAAAGATAAATTAATCAATGTATATCTACCAGGTACCAAACAGGATTCTAGATTATGTGAAGGAATTCTAGTTTATGTATGGAAATGAGTGGGATGTTGCCCCTTTAAGAGGCTAAAGATTTAGATCAAGAGATGTCCACATAAATGACTAAAACTAAGGCACGGGTATGAGATACATGCTATTTCAAAAAGTATAAACACACACAGTACTGCTGGGCAGTGTAAAGGAAAGAGTAAACCCTACTGGGAGCATCAGAGGCAGGCATCACAGAGAGGATAGGTCTGACTTCAGTCTGGAAGAAAAAGTGGAAAATTGACAGAGATGTAGGCAGGGCAAATACTGCCCCAAGCTATAGGCGCCTCGCCAAAGATGACGTCATCAGGTGTGTTGTGCAGTCTAGGCTTTGTTGCAGTTGATTCCTATAAAATGATTTAGTCAGGAAAAAAAAAAGATGACTCAACATGGAGGGTTTTAGCAATTAGACTAAAGAACTGAGAACAAAATAGGTAGGAAATAAGAACACATAAAACATTTTTGAGAAAATAATCAGCGTTTTTAAGGATGATAACTGACAGGAATATGGACAGTTCCTTATAGAGACTGAAATCACCCAAGTGAAATAGGAGGCTATGTAAAGAACCATGGAAAAGGGATGATGATAAATGTAATGCCATGTCAAAAGAATCCATTAATACAAAGTTTATATTTCCTATTATACTTGAATGACCATCCTTAATGTCTTTCTAATACACACATCTACTTAAATGTAAGATGAATAAGTCTCTTGAGAAAGCACCAAATGAAATTTACTAAAAGTTATATCTGAAAATCAAATTTGAAAGGAGACAGGTATTCAAACACAGACTAAGGCAACTGAACTCATTATAGGTATTTATCTGTTAATTAGATCAAAGCTAAGTTTATACATGTGTCTAGAGTTTACATAGAAGGAGGCTCTACTGTATCAACATCTGCCTTTAATACTACAATAACTTGTTTTGAAAACAATAGCCCATAACTTGAAATGACAGGTTACATTTGTAGCTTGAAAATTTTAGTGACATACATATTGATTTGGGAACTTATTTATTTAGGTTTTGATTGTGCATGTTCTCTAGGTTTACTGGGGGGAAAAAACTAAGGAGACCATGATTGAAATGACTATATTTATTTTGAGGTCCTGGATGTATTTATCTGTGTTTCATCCTGATGGAGCTGCTGCTTTTGTTAACCTTGGTGAATGCATATCTTTTTCCTGATTTAATTGCAATTGCCTGGAGCATCAATCTGCATGCAGCACAGTGACGGTTTATAAAACAACAAAACAAACCAAAACCAAAGTCAACCAGGGAGGCAGAGAGAAAGAGGAAAGTGAGAAGTGGGAGAGTTTCATCTCACTGAATTTCACGGACTAAAAGTCTGGGTTCCCCCTACCCACGTGCCACATGCATACACCATGTGATGGTATTTGGAGGTAAAGCATTTCAGATATAATCAGGTTGATGAAGTCATGAGGACAGGACCCACATAATGGGATTAGTACCCTGAGGAAAGGGGATGTGAGGACAGAGCAAGAAAGCAGCTACCTGCAAGCTAGAGAAAGGGCTTTCCCCAAACATCAAATCCATTGTAACTTTGGTTTTCGGCTTCCCAGTGTCTAGAACTGTAAGAAATAAACATCTCTGGTTTAAACTATCCAGTCTATGTATTTTGTTAGAGCAGCTGGAGCTAAGACAGTGGACATACTGTATATTTTGTTCTCACATATCTCCCTTTCCAGACGCTAACTTTGTCCTCTTTTATCTAAGCATTTTTTATTTTATCTACAAAACAAAGTAAGAATGTGATATTCAAAGGCAACAGGTTTTCTGTTACCAACTATAAAATGGGAGAAGAGCTTGATTTACATATAAATACTTAAAATTTAAATACTTAAAATCTTTACAGTAAAAATGTTTCCTTTAGGCTCTGATGCTTAAAAGTTTGATTAACAAAATAATCATGTGGCGTTTTCCTGTTGTGTGTATGCTGTTTGTGTGTATGTTGTGTGTATGCTGTTTCCTGTTGTGTGTATACTCCTGACAGGGCCTTTTCGGTGTCCAGTCTACACCTGTGCCCTGTGGAATCTTGCCGTGAGGATGGCACAGGATAGACGGGTGAAGGGGACATTTTTAACTGTGAGAAGTTCAAGGTGAGGAATAACCAGGAAAACTGTGGACAGAAGTTCAAGTGGAAATTGAGACAGAGGCCCCTAGTGGCAATTATAAAGAGTGACAAAAAGGTAAAAAAGTATCAATGATAAGCATCTACATTAGAAACCAGAGGGTTTAGGTGCAAAATGAATTGGATTCAACAGATTGTTCTCGAAGAGTGGTCTCACAAAACTGTGAACTTGAAAGAGAGGCTAGAATCTTCCACACGCTTGACGTTCTCCTAGCACATTGGGGTTCCACTTACCTTCTCGCCTAAAATTATACTAAGTTTTTTCATAGAATAATTTGGCAGTCCTGACACTCCAATCCCCATCCTTGCTGAAATCTTTTCCTTCCATGGTTTCTGTGATATGGCATTAGCCTGGGTTCTTGTCTCCTCCCTTCAACTGGCTAACTAACCTCCTTCTCAGATCTCTTATATGAAAGGATCTCCTGAGTCGTCCGGTCCAACTCTGTCCTTCCCTTGGATCCCAAGAATAGGATAACCCACTGCCTATTGAATAGTGCCTTCTAGATGAATTGCTGGCCCCCAAAATCAACAAGCCAATAACCGAGCCTCCTTTTCCCAAACCAACTACCTTTACTGATCCCTGAAGCTTTTTAATAGTGTCTTCAGCACTTAGGACAGTAGTCTCATGGTGACTTTCTGGCCCCTTCATCTTTCTCGTTCACCATATGCCTGGCCCTCTTCCAACACTTAGTGTGAATTTCAGGAGAGGTTAGTAAAGAGGACTAAGCTAAAGACAAGGATGATGCTCTGAAAAAAAAAAAAAATCCAAAGTTTACTGTTCTATGTTGTTGTAGATGTACACTTCATATGTCTATGGAATTTCCTGTGAGTGTGGGATTTGAGTTTCTTTGTTTAGATATATTTGGTTTAGTTTATCTACCTGACAGATGCTCTCATGGATTTCCTTCCAAAGAATATTTTATTGTTTGTTTCAGGTTTTTTTTTTCCTCCCCCTGTGTGCATACCACATTATTATCTTGAAATGTTTGGATTCTCGAGCTGTGTTAATTTGTGTTCTCTCCTAATTTTCTGGCAACTTAATGATCTCTCAAGAAAAAAAAAAATCTAACTTCTTATTCACAGGATTTTCGCACATTCAATCTTACCTCATTGGAGGTTAGATCTCTAATATCCTCAGTCGCACAGAGCCGTGAGGTAAAATCTCTTGTCTCTTTCTTTCAAAAGTGTTGCTCCTCAGGACTTAAGTAGTGAAATAGGAGCTTGTACTTCCTACTAACTTCCTCTTGGAGTAATTGCAAACAAATCAAATGTTCTCTTTGTCTCAGTTCTCTGATCTTAAAAATTCCTGACCTGGGTTAATAAGAGAGCTGTTATTAGCTCATAAGCAATGGAGAAGGAAAAGGAAGCACTAGCCGTAAAGTTTCTCATGGAGTTCTGGACTACATTAGGCTCTGGTGAGGTGCTGTGGGTCCTGACTGTTACCACCGCTGCTCCTATTACATTAGATATGCTTTAAGAAAAAAAGAAGCTCATTATAATGGGGGATGGGCTGGGATAATGATAGTAAATGCAAAAACATTGATATCAGCGAGCAAAACTGCTAAACAGCAGTTGGACCATAATGTGGTAGAAGATTGTATCATTATTATGAAGCAAAGGTGAGAGTTCATAAGACACTGACATATGTGACCACTTAGCACAAGCAAAGCCTGCTTTTGCATCATTAATACCCACTGATAAGAATCATTTCATCATGGTCTAATTATTAATGAAATAAGATCTGGGTCATTTAGGAAATAAATGTAACTTTGTTTTAACTTAACTTGGTTTAAGACAACGACAAAGTCTGCATGTCGTCTGGAAAGGTTTTTATTTAAAACTGTTAATATTTTAAGATTTTAAAAAAATGCAATTAACCATAACCATTTAGAAAACCGAGGGGAAAAATCCCTAGCTAAACACTCATGCCCTAAGAGAAAGGCACATTTGAAAAGAGAAAAACAAATCTTAGGTTGACAGCCTGTTTTTCTACCTGCTTTGCATGACTGCTTGGTATGCAGGCACCAGGTCACAGGTGGAAGATGTTGAGGACCATTATACAACGTAAATGTTTATAATATATCATAATTACCAGCACACCTGTGGTAAATAACTTTGTGAGGGTGTGCAGCAAAGACGCTGAAAATGCTCAGCAGAGAAAGCAAGAAATATAACTCTCTCTCCAGTTTTTTAGCCTACCATTGGATGGGATCCAATTTCCATGTTTCATTAGTTGAAACAGCCACTTGCAAGGTTGCGAAGCAGACTTCTGTCTCTGAAGTGTTCCATTTCTCCCCAGCTATCTCCCCAGCTCACAATATATGAGGCACTCAAGATTCTCAGGGACCATATTTTTTCAACACCTTGTCTTTTATTTCAAGAAATACTTTGCACTCGGTTTGGTCTCAGAAATAAATCAATTAAGTGTTTCCTTGAGAAGTCAAAAACCTCCAGTTAACAAGTCAAAAATTATAATTATCGTGAAATCTAAGTCAATAATTTTGGCAAAGTCTCCCAATACGAAATGGATGTATTTACTATTACTATATCACAAATTATATAAGTTTGTTTACTTCCTTAGCTGTGTGTTTTGTATCCAGTTTTCTTTAGTGGTACCCCAAAAAGAAGCTGGTCCAAGATGAAATGTCCTAATGGATCTGGAATTGGCCCCAACCATACACTCAGAAAGATTCTCCAGAGACCATTACTATCAGAGGTAAAAGATACCTGCTTTAAGAACTATTATTATGTAAGATGATTAGAAAACTTCATATTTGAACAGCCTTACTGTATGCTTTCTTCACCACCAACCTCCTAGCATTTGTTACTGAAATGTATTTCAATCATATACTAATGTGTAAAATTGAGAAAGATTCTTCGAAGTGGCAACCATACAATAAGGATATTTTTGAAGAACTGTTTTCACTATAAACTGTAATACTCCCCTGGATACCACTGAATATTAGAGAACTCAGAGCACAAATGGCATGCTTCTTGAATACAAGGTTTTGGGGTTTGTTTACTTTTTCCTTCTTCCCTTAATGGACACTGACAAGTTTCATGATTCCTGGTTTGGTTAAAGAAAAGTCATAACCCAATTTATGGCCTGCCACTTACACGGTCCAGGTTTTTAAGATCAATGTTTTGGGTACCCCTGTTGCTTTCATTTTTTAAAAAAGATTTATTTTAGAGGGAGAGAGAGTGTATGAGTGGGGGAGGGTAGAGGGACAAAGAGAGAAGCAGATTCCTCACGGACCATGGAGCCTGATGTGGGGCTTGATCCCATAACCCTGAGATCATGACCTGCACCCAAATCAAGAATCCTACATTTAACCAAATGAGCCCCTTTCCCTCTCATTTCTATCATCTCATTCTGTCTCATTTTCCATTTGTTCCAGTTTCTTCATCCATTTGTTTTAGATTTATTTTTATTTTATGTGTTTATGTATAGCAAGAGGCATATACATTATATAAGCGTTTTCAATTTATTAAAAAAAGAAAAAAATTACCTAAGCCTTTGCTTTGGCCTCGTCTATCCCTTCTCATCAAACAAACATGCTGAATGATAAAAGCCCCAAACCACCACACTTTCCACCCTCTGGAGAAAGATCAGTGATACAAACAAGGAAACTGTATCTCAGTTTAAAAAGTTTCAGAAATAGATGTTGTGAATATCTCAGCCAAATCTCATCACATTTATTTCCCCCTAGTTCTTGAGTTAAAGTTTGAAATGGAACTCACTTACGGGTCAGAGGTGCCCACACAAAAGAATCAGCAAATGCTACACAGCCCAGTGAGGCTAGAAGTTGATACAGTTTTAAGGCGGAGAGGAAAATCTTTACCCCATGAACTCAGCGAGAAGGAAACACAGCCTGAGGCTATATCAACAGGGAATTAATGAGCCACAGGACATAAAGTCTAATAGAAAGCAAAGCATATTAATGAGCTCGAAGCTCATGTTTGCCCTCAATCATTTAGTCTGAGAAGATCTACCTCATGTTCCTGTCCCTGATTCCTTTTCAATCAATCATTCACGCTGCTGCCAGAGGGTCACAGCATTCCCCATTTTGGCTCGTCATCACCTAGAGAACGAAGTCCAGGTGGTTGGCTTAATCAAGCCACTCATAAGAAGCCCAAAGTGACTTTCCTATCATCAGACACCTTCCCACATTGCTCTCTAGCCACAGATTTTGCCATGTTGCTGTCTGAGTAATCATTTGCTGTTAAGTCCCACTGGATTCTTCTGTACAGATTGGTCTGACAACCCAAAATATCCTTTCTATCATGCTCTGCCTGTTCAAATCCCACTCATTCTTCAAGACACTGCTTAGATATAAAAGTCTTCTCTGAAGCCTACCCCTGTATTTTAGTCTGTGTGTTCATATGTACAGCCTACACTTTGTGGAAAAGAATAACTCAGTTTTTGTGTGACCAGCACTTTTATAGATAAACTAAGCTGAAAGATTAAGTGGGGATAACATTACTGTTTGGTTCAAAGGATTGTCTGGAGAATTTAACACAACAGTATATGTTAAGTCCTTGGTACTTGATAAATATTAACTAAATATTTATGCAAGTTACTAAGTGACAATCTATGAATTCAAATGTGGACTCTGTGAGAGCCATCTTGTACAGGTGAACATATCTGTGTTGAAATACTGTGCTATTCTGGTACAACAAACTCTCTGTTTTCAAGTTGGTTTATTTTTTGTCTTGGTCTCTTAAAGACTCACACTTAACAAACGAACATACTGGAGCTCTTTTATACTGAGTTTCAGAGACAATTGTGAGGCCTATCCAAGTCTGAAGATGGAGATACAGATGGTCATGGAATAAAGAAGAATTAAGTAATGAAAAACTTGCAATGCTTTACCAAGCCACAGGGAATGGCTACACAAGATGGAATTTATCAGATTTGTTTGGAGTTCTGACTTTGCCATATGGGTTCAGACAAAACTGAAATGCAAAACAGAATTCTAAATCATTCAAAGCTGTGAATAGAAATTGCCAAGTTTTACAATCTCAACTATGAGGTAGTAAGACCATGGTAAGGAAGAGAGGTGCCCTACATGAAGAAAATGATCTCATTCTCTTTAACTCCCATTTACTGAACACTGTGTAAGGGATGTGTTCAAGATGATGGGGAAGATAAAGGTGAGGGAAACACAGAAGAAAGCTCCTTCTTCTTCAGCCATATCAAAAATTAAAATGTGGTGGGAAGAGCTTTGCTCTTAGAATGAGGACATGAAAGTGGTTCTATCATCCAATAGTGTGATATCATGAGGTAAATAATATTGTACTTTGCCATACCTCACAATCACACAGAAGATAAATGTCATAAGTAATGCTGACGTAAGTCCATGAAATAATTATCTGTGTGGTATCTTACCAGAAATTATTTCCCTGCTGTATTGTTCTTTAGAAAACAAAACTAGAATCTTATATTGGTGAACCTCAGAGTTCTAATATGAAGAGGGAAAAAAAGCAAACTAGTACATATTGTGGATATATCTATGTTTTTGAGGTGGACTAAACAGTGAAAATCACACAAGGTGGCTTCTACCTTCCTCTGAGAGTGTCTTTATTTTCCTTCATTCCTGAGGGAAACTTAGCCTGATAACAAGGTTTTAGGGTGAAAATTCTTTTCTTATAGAATTTGAAAAAGTATTGTGGCATTACTTCTCGGTACATAATCTCCCCTGAGAAAAATCAATGTGATTTGAATTACTTTTCCCTTATCGATAAGGCATTATTTCTCTTTGTCTACTTTCCAGATTGCTTATCTTTATATATCACAAGTTTGACCGTAATGTGTCTTGTGATGGATTTCTTTGGATTTATCCTGTCTGGGTTTCTCTCAGGTTCTTAAATCTATGGGTTTATGGTTTTTGTTTTTTGTTTTTTTTTTTTTGACACAAATGTTTTTCACCATTATTTCTTCAGATACTTTTTCAGCCCCACTCTCTTTGTCTACTTCTGCTAGGACTCCAATGACATGATTAGAGCTTTTATTATATTCCCACAGGTCTCTGAGGCCCTTATCGTGTGTGTGTGTGTGTGTGTGTGTGTGTGTGTGTGTATTTTCCTTTTGTTGTCCAGATTGTGTAGTTTCTGTCAAATTGAATGATATTCCCCCCCTTGGACAGTTCATTGAGTACTTTATCTCAGTTATTGAATTTTTTTATTTTTGTAAATTTCCACTTGGTTCTTTATATCTTCTATTTAAGAAGAATGCTTATTTCTTGTTGTGACTTTCTATTTTTTTATTTTAAGGGTATTCACTACTCACTGAAGCGTTTTATTACAGCTACTTTAAAACATTTGTCAAATAATTTTACCATTCTGTCATCTCATTGTTGGTATCTATTAATTGTCTTTTTTTCCCATTCAGTTTGAGATCTTTCTGGTTCTTAGTAATACAAGTGATTTTTGATTGGAACCTGGAAGTTGGGGTTATTGTGTTATGAAATTCTGGCTCATAATTGAATTTCTCTTTCAGGTGGCTTCTTCTGACATTCCTCTGGAAAAGGAAGGAGTGACAGTGCTTCATTACTAATAGGTGGATACAGCCATCCAGTTTCCCCACTTGGCCTCTGCTGATACCCAAGAAAGGAGCTCCTCTTTATAGCTGATGCAAATGGGCTTTCTATTTCCTCACTAGGCCTCCAAGGATACCTCTTTACCTGGGTAGTGTAGGTATGCCTTGTTATTTTTCCCTGTACAGCTTTCATTCATACCAAGGTTGGGGACATGCCCTTGTTATTATGGGGCAGTGGTGAAATTTTCTAATTATTTCACAGGTCTTGACACCACCCCAATACGGAGAGTGGGAGGAAAAGTACCACATTACTGCAGAGTGGAGATTAAGTCCAGGTTTTCCATGTGGTCTCACTGAGGGGAAGGAGGGATGGTCTCATTATTCATGCTAGGAATGAAATTTGTAGCTCCTGACTTGGCCTTCTCTAACACCATCCCATCTGGCTAACTAAAGCCAGGTAAGTGTTACTAGGCTCCCCTTGTGGCCTGCAATGGTAGGGGTAGGAGTTTTTTTCTGAGATTTTTGGATAAAATAAAATTATTGTAGTGTGAATTTTTTTTTCATGTAAAGCCCAGCCTGCATTTTTCTTTTAGTTAGAGAAAATAGGCTTTTGTCGAAAACTTTTTCCTCTCTTTTTCCTCTCTTTTTCCTTCACAGATTGCTAGCTTTTTCAGTTTTAAGTCTGGGAAATATGAAGCAAAAGAAAATCTAAGGAACTCACTGCGATGTCATTCCTTGGGTCCCAAAGTGCCTAGTTGTTCTGCTTCCGTCCTTCCAACTTTCAGAGTCGTCTTATGTGTATCACATATAATATCCAGGGTTTTTAGTTAGAAAGAGAAATTTGAAAAAGGACATCTACTTCATATATCCCAAAGTAGAAATACTCTTATTTTATTTTACATGTTTCTGCACTGAATTGCATTTCTAATTTTTCTAATTATACTAGACTCAGAAAAACTTCCTAAATAGCCATATATATTTTCACCAGACATTCCTGGGCTTGAGTATGATTTTAAGTTTTCTTAGTATCCTAACCTATAAAATAAGGTGAAAAGCATTTGCCTGACAGGATTCTAGTGAAAATTAAATAAAATTATGTATGAAACATTTACTAGAGTATCTCACACATAATTGCTCAAAAATGATAGCTATTATTAGTATTTTTATGGCTAATAGGCACAAAATCATATCTTTTTTAAATTAAGAGCCAGGTGATCTTAAACTATGTATATGTACTTTTAAAATACAGCAAAAAGCTACCAACTATTTCACAAAACTTTCCTTACTTTATGATGGAAATTCATGGAATTTATATTGCCAACCTGGAGTCCGAACTGGAAAGAGGAGTTATCTTTAGAATGTTAGAAACAAATGTTAATTACACATTTTAGAGTCCAACAAAAGTTCCAGTCTGAGGATCAGAGTGAAGCAAGACAGTTCATGCATTTAGTCTTGTGATAAATGACTTCACCCTGAGAGGATTCTGCTACAGTACTGAAAGTACATTATATTATGACAAAAAGAGAAATGTCAAAACTGTTTCCCAGGTTTGAGGAGAAAATGTACCACATCATATGTCTTGATCAGCATGTCTTTTTATTGAATCCCTGAATATTGACTAGTCTCATGCTATCGTCTTGTGCTACTAAAAATGTGTTTCTCTCCAAAGCTTAGAGAACATTCTAAGGACATAATCTTGACTATATCTGAAATCTGACGTTTTACCTTTCTGTGTTGTAAAGTCTTATGGCCTGATCCAGTGCAATCTACCAGGCTGAGAAACCAATATTGAAAAGCACAGACCTTAGGGAGGATGCTTTATAGGCTGCCAAGCACTATATGCTACTGCCCAACACCAGCCCAGAAGCAAGATTAAAGGATGTACCTACTTGTGAATCACAATTTTGAAGTGATCCTATTATAAAATCTCAATTAATTCAAGTGGTTGTGAACATGGCTGCTATTTGGTTTCCTGGAAGTGAACAGAAAACCCCTTTATTTACTACATCAATCTCTTGGAGCTTCTAGGTCATAGAATTCTACATTTCTCTGAGAAATGAGGATCAGGAAAAGCTAAAGTGAAATTCTCATCATATAAAACTGCAAAAATGAGGAGCTTTCCAAAACAATTTTCTACCAGGACAGATATCTGGAATGTCCTTTGTATTTTTCTGTCCACTACCCCTTTCATTCTCATAACTTCACTTTGGAGTGAGGTTTGTGATCTCCATTTTACAGATGAAACCTGTTGAGGTTTTGATACTTGCTAGAACCAGAATTTTCATTCAGGTCTCTCTGTCTCTAAGTCCCAAGTGTTTTCTACTATATATTCACTGTTATCCTGGGCTGTTCTTCCTCAGTTTATACTCTGGTTCAAATGTTCCATTAGCCAAGCTGATAATGCTTTCAAAGAGATTTTGAAAGAAGCACAGTGCATCCCTGTGGCCAGCACAATATACAGCAGGTATAAAACAGATTTCAAGGAAAAGAAAAAAATTGGCAGCATCTCATAGTAACTGCTTTATGAATACTTGACATACATTGCTCTTAACCTAAGATCTTGGAGAAAACAAAGAAAGCAGCTTCCCTTTCAGAAGGTTCAGTTTTGTTGTTGTTGTTGTTGTTGACTTTTTGTTATTTTCTTTGCGTGAGTGTATGTTCACATTCTACAGTTAGATTTCTGTTTAAAGCATTTCCTATATGACGAGAGTACAAAACCTTTTATGTGCACAATTTCATTTAATGCTCACAATAACACTATGAGATCAGTGCTATTAATTACCACCACTCCTCACTCTATAATTGAGAATATCAAATTTCAGAGATGCTATGTAATATGACTGGTAAGTTAAGGAAACAGGATTCTAGCCCAGGACTATAGGACACCAAGCCCAGATTACTGATTTTCTCTCTCTCCTTAATGGGAAAGATAGACACACATGGTTATTTGAAATTCTAATCACATGATCACATTTTTGAGATGATTATTGATGACATCTCTTGAGTCTCCACTCTTACATAGATGTTGACTAGGTAAACCCAAATGTACACCTCTTGAAGGCCTTCAAGGAACTTGAAAAAATTTTTAAACTTTATCCTTCTCATGTTTCCCTTTACTTATGTGTACAATCTCAGAAGGTTCTTCTGTTCTTAAGCAGAATACATCCTTGGAATCACTGGAATCCAGCAGCTTCCTTCTAATAGACTGTTTGATATTGGGGGAGGTCACTGAAAAGATGTGACCACTCATTGGCCCAAGAGCTGTTCCTAAGCATTTGGAGATTCCTCATCCTCTCCTATCTTAGGAATGTGGGTTCCACTTGCCATTCCCACTCCTGGAGGCTGCTCCAAGGCAACAGCCCGAGACAGCAATGTGCTTAAACTTTTAAGATTTGTCTCACTACCACCCAAGTAGGGATATAATTTCACTTTGTTTATTACAACTGCCACCTACCAAGCTAGAGTGGCCGATGCACCTCTTTCTTTGGTCTCTCCCTGCCCTTTACATACAGGGGCTGTTTTCAGATTTTACCTGGGAAGCTCCTAAGATGGTTGGGAACCAACATTTTATTTTGTATCACTTTTCCATTGGATATTTTAACTGTTTACCAAAACAAGTAAAATTTCATCCTCTTTCAAAGAAGGAAACTGTAAGACCAAACAACTATCTCATGGGCACATCTCAAGCAAAAGAGTGGAGCAGTTGGGTTTACTTCACCTTAACATATATGTATTGAGACTTCAGGCAAGGCTGAGATGATAGAATCTAGGCCTCCATCACTCTATACCTGGCCCTCAGACCCCAGCAATTGCATTGCCTAAGAGCTTGTTAGAAATTCAGGATCCAGAGTAGCTGGGTGGCTCAGTGGGTTAAAGCCTCTGCCTTCAGCTCAGGTCATGATTTCAGAGTCCTGGGATTGAGCCCTGCATCAGGCTCTCTGCTCAGCAGGGAGCCTGCTTCTCCCCCCGACCCCCTCCCACCTGCCTCTCTGCCTACTTAGGATCTCTGTCAAATAAATAAATAAAATCTTAAAAAAAAAAAAAAAAAAAAGAAAGAAATTCAGGATCCCAGGCCCTATCCTAGACCTACCGAATCAGAATCTGCATGATTTTAACAGTCCCTGAGGTGACCTGTCTGCACATCATAGCTTGGGAATAATGGTGTAAGGCAGCACTAGCTACCTTATGTGATTTCTATTATTTAATCTATCTCAAAACCATAAATAGACCCACAAAATGTACTAGTTTGCTAATTTTTTCTTTCCATATTAGAATTCTGAGGTTCACAGATACAAAACTCTGTTTTCTAAAGAATAATGCAGGGAGTGGGGAGGGGCTGCTGGTATGATTTCACACAGATAATTACTTCACGGACTTACTTCAGCATTAGTTATGATATTTATCTTCCATTTGATTGTGAGGTATGGCTGACTAATTACAACATTGTTTATCTAAGTTAATATAGAAGAATTTCATGACTAAACACTATTTTACTCTGAAGATATTCTATAAGCATACATGTCTCTTCTTCATGTACGGGCCAAGAGCAGGCTGCCCTAAGATGGCCCACTTTGGCAAAAATATTATTTTGAGTTAAAAACAATCCCAACCCAGAAGATTCAGAAAAGGCTCTTTACCTCCTCTTGACTGCCTATTTGTACCAGAGAGCTATTAACAGAGATTTCTCTTTAAGAAACTTATCTGCATAACAGGGCAATCTTTGTTTTCCAAACACCTTCTCTCACCTTCCTCCTAATTATCTTTTTCCCCTTTGAATCTTCAGACTCCTATCCTTCTTTTTAGCTCATATAAGCATCACTTTGCCTGTCTTTGGAATTCCATGTCTGTATGGATTCCCCATCTGTACATTATTAAATTTGATTAACCTGTTATCTCTCTCATGTCAATTTCTTAGTCCAGCTAGAAGGACCTTGAAGAGTAAAGGAAATTCTTCCTCCCCAACACTGACAAAACAATCAAGAGTATTTCCTTTAAGAACAGGATAAAAGGGGATATGGAACAAGTGTTACAGAATTGGGGACAAAATAGTCAAAGAGTAAAAATTTGGACTACTTGACCAATGGCTCAGATAAAATTGAGCACAGTAAATTAAATCAAATAATCATAGACTATAGAAATGTTCAAGCTGGAAAGAAGCTAAGTATGCATTTGCTATAAAACCCTCAAATGAACAAAGTAACCCAGAGTGATCAAGTGCCTTGTCTGAAGATACCAGCCCATAAATATTAAAATTATCTCAATTTTCCAGGCCACCAGTTCTGTTGTTATGAGAACTACCCAGTTCTCTCAACTGCCAGTTGTATTGCAATATAAGTGCCAGCAAATCAAACAGCAAATGAATAACTATACCAATTCAGTTCCACACAAGATATTACCTGTTTTTTTTTTTTTTTTTTTTCCTTTCCTTCATCACCTTATTTTTGCCCCAATTTGTTATTTTATTCATCCGGTTTTCATTTTATGTTTTGATTTCCTTTGTTTCCCTCTCTGGTTGTCTTTCTGGATGTCCTTTTTTTTTTTTTTTTTTTTTTTTAGATGTACTCCTGGGTTTATTTATTGAAATATTATTTACAATAGCCAAATTATGGAAGTAGCCCAAGTGTCCATCGATGGATGAATGGATATAGAAGATATGGACTATATACAACAGCACATTACTCAGTCATCAATACAAATGATGTCTTGCCATGTTCAGCAACATAGCAACATAGATGAATCTAGAGAGTATAAAGCCAAAAAAAAAAAAAATTCAGTCAGAGAAAGCAAATACTGTATGAATTTTTTCATGGATGTCCTTTCTGATGGAGGAAAGACATTAGGGTTCAAAGCTGACAGCCAAGAAAGAATTCTTGAGACATCGTTGGTGCAAAAAGGTAGTTTTATATGTCACTCTGCCTCTTTCAAGGACTTGTCAATGGGCTGTAGGTAGTAAAGAAATTTAGTAGTTTTTCTTCTGCCTTTGTTTCCCACATCACGTTTTATTTAGTTCTAAAGAAATCTGTGTATTAGTTTTGGCTGAAGTAATGATTTCCTTCAGTTGAGAAGACAGACATACTAAACCTACCTCAGCCTCTGCTGCTAACCTAGTAGTCTTTAACTTTGGTAAATGTCCTTAGCCCACATGATCAATTAATTAATCTTCCTTTGTGTATTTATAGATCATACATTCTTTTCTAGAAAGAGCAGAGCATTTAAGAAAACACAAAACAGGAACCAGACCACCTTGCCCACCCCCTGAGCACCCAAGACAACATCTATAGCTAGCACCACTGAGTCTAAATGTAATCAAAGAATGTTAGAGACTCTGCACTCCTTTTACTGATTAACTAACCTTGGAGTTGGCCTTTGGACAAAAGTCTGCTCCCTCCTTAGGTGGCCAGCCTCCTGAATAAAGCTCATATTACTTTCCAATCAACACTCATTTCTTGAGTATTAGTCTTCTGAACAACAGACAGCTGAACTCGGGTTTGGTCACAATAGCAACTTCTTTCAATAATCGATAGTATTAACAAAGTCCCTCGATTCTGCAATATTGAGTGGAGGCTATGGGTCAGGTACTGTGCAATGTGCTTTATACATGTTTCCCCAGTCAACCTTCCAATTCCATTTCTATAGATAAGGTCACTTAAGTTAATCATTATATGGCCTTGGTTAAGGAGTGGGATCAGAATTCAAACCCATGTCTTGATGCACCCATAAGGACACCCATTGTGATGCAGAGTGCCTTATGATTTTCCATTTAAAAAGTATGCTTAGGTAAGCAGTCTTTTTTCTAGGTCTCTGCAGGTTATGAATTTATAAATAGATAAAAGAAACTGACGGCAGATGAGGTTATCTCCACTTTCTTTGACCATTTCCATCTTATTAGAATTTTAAACATATTAATTACTAATTAGACAAATCTAGATGGTAATCACAGAGATTTAATTTACTCAATATCATTTATTGGAGGGAGAGATTTGTTACTTGGAAATGATAATTAGCTCATCAAAAATGTTTGGGGATAGGAGGAAAAAAAATTAAAGGAAGTACTCAGGAATTATGCTAAAAAAAGAAGCTAAGATTCTCATGGTTACTGAATATACTGGTGCAAGGCAAAACAACCTCTCAACAGGTAACATGTTTGTGGCTTTAAAGAAGGAATTGTAAAGAGATACAATACTGGAAAGATCTTTGGATATTTTAACATCTTAATGTAAGTTTAATGGTCTGTGAATGTTGGTTTTCTAATGCCTAATCAGAATTACAAATTGATTTTCAAAGTTCTTTTCTTCCCTATTGTTCTTGTTTTTGCTGTCTACTATGGAAGAAATGCATACATCCAGAGCAAGTCCTTTTAATCTCATCTCCCTGTCTCTCTAACATACAAACACTACTGTTAGACTCAAAATAATAAATTTCATTACCAGTGTTATTGAGCAAAGAAATGGTAGCCTTTTTTTTATATGTTTATTGAAAGTTATGCATTAGGAGTTTAGATACTAATAATAACAGGAATACCAAGTCTATCAGGAAAGATATATTTTCAGTTTCCACCAACCTTTACAAAATCACCTATGTAGTACTGAACAAACTGCATCCTTTTGCAAAAGATCTAAGTCTGACTGGATGAAGTGTAAAAAGCTCAAATATCTCATGGGTTTGACTTCCTTAATTTCTTACAGAATATTCAATAGCAATGAGAAATTTTTAATTAAATAACAAAAATCATGCTTAAAAATGAAAATTTAAAAATAATATGGAAAATAAATAAGAAATGTGTGGGTAAATCCCTATGTACAAGAAGTTAAAGAGGGGGGAATCCTGCATTATTATTCAAAGATGTCTCTGGTCCAAGTATAATGGTAGTGTAGTCTGTGCCTTGTTGACACTACTGGACTCCTCTCCAAAACAGTGCAGTTTCCCAGCAATGCTGTTCAAAGAACTCTTTAAATAGTGGCTTTTTCATTACAAATTTTGCATGTAAACACTTTGCATGTTCTGATTTAATGAGGCCATTCAATGCTTTCTTAATACTACTGAAACTTTCTCCCCCGGGACTCATTTGATTGCTCAGAAATATCTTTGATTCATTTGCATTTACTAATTCAGAGAACCATGAGGATATTTTCTAAGTCCTACTAAATTCCTGATAGTAAGCCCTGGGGATACAGCAATAAACAAGACAAATGTGGTCCTTACCTTCACTGAGCTTGTAATCCACTGGCTAAACCAGATTTTTGAGGACGTAATTACAAGAACAGTGAATAACAAAGAAGTTCAAGGCACAATGCAAATATAAATATTTTATACAATATAAAATGAACATATGTCAAAGTTTTTATATAATTTGTTAATTAATGAGGGAACCAGAAATATACTGAAGTTGGTTCAAATGAGAATTTAATTTACAGAGATTTATACTCTATCAAACAAAACTTAGCTCATTATTATGAACAGGAATAATTTACATTGCTCTGGACAGGAAGCATTTACATTACTATTAGTTTTCCTCTATCCGTATGTAGTTGTAAAACAGCTTAGTCTGTCAAAGACAAAGACACCCTGTGGAACAAGGTCATCCCTACAGGGTCCCCCCAGTGACCTCTTCTGCTCACTTACAGGTCTTTGACAGTTTGCCCGGTAGCTTAAAAGGGATAAACCTACAGAGAAAGTTGGTAATAAATGGGATGAATGGATAGTTACTATGTCTCTGTAAACCTTACCTAAAAGGCTTAATATGAGCACCAAAGGGAGTCTAGAATCTCAAGACTAGGGGGTCAGTGCTTATACATAGACTGAAACACAATCCTATTTTATTTTACTTTTTTAAAAGATTTATTTATTTATTTATTTAAAGATTTTACTTATTTATTTGACAGAAAGAGATCACAAGTAGGCAGACAGGCAGGCAAAGAGAGAGAGAGGAGGAAGCAGGCTCCCTGCAGAGCAGAGTGTCCGATGTGGGACTCGATCCCAGGACCCTGAGATTATGACTTGAGCTGAAGGCAGAGGCTTAACCCACTGAGCCACCCAGGTGCCCTAAAAGATTTACTTATTTACTTTAGAGAGAAGCAGGAGTGTTTGTGAGTGGGAGGAGGGGCGGCGAGAGGGAGATAGAATCTGAAACAGACTCTGCACCTAGCCCAGAGCCCAATGTGGGGCTTGATCCCATAACTGCAAAATCAAGACCCGAGCTGAAACCAAGAGTCGGACATTTAACTGACTGAGCCACTCTGATGCCACCAAATACAATTTTAGAACATGGGTCAGCTTGCTTTGTTTTCCAGGAAAAATACTGACAAAAATCTATGCTTTCTTGCAATTTGGTATGTCAGCCGTAACTTTATGTCAATGATCTTTATCTATCAATATGCATGCAGCTACTTACTTTTCAAATGGAATCTCTGTGTGATGCTTAATTTTATGTGTTAACTTGACAGGGCCTGTATCCAGATTATTTGGACAAACACAATTATGTGTATTTATGACAGCATTTTTTTTTTTTAAGATTTTATTTATTTATTTGACAGAGAGATCACAAGCAGGCAGAGAGGCAGGCAGAGAGAGAGGAGGAAGCAGGCTCCCCTAGAGAGCAGAGAGCCCGATGCGGGGCTCGATCCCAGGACTCTGAGATCATGACCCGAGCCAAAGGCAGCGGCTTAACCCACTGAGCCACCCAGGCGCCCCATATGACAGCATTTTTGGATAACTAACATTAAAGTCAATGGACTACATAAAGCAGATTTCCTCCCTAATACGGGTGGGCTTCAACCAATCAAATGAAGGCCTGATAGATCAAAAGGCTGACCCTCCCCCAAACAAAAAGGAATTTCTTCTTGTCTAACTATCTTAAGCTGGGACATTGGTTTTTTTCTTCTTTCAGGATGGAAATGAAATATGAGCTCCTTCAAAGGTCTTGAGCCTGCCAACTTTCTACTGAACTACACTGTCAGCTCCCTTGGATCTCAGCTTGTGGACTGCAACCCTTGGGTCTTGTCAGTCTCCGTAATCATGTGAGCCAATTTCAAATGTATATATATTTTTATATTATATTATATATATAATTTAAATATATGGAGGACTATTTAGTAGTCTCTTGAGTATCAGACGAAAGTTTGAAAATTCAGTTCCACATCTAAGAAATAACATTTACATTTTCTCTCTGTGTATGTATGTATCTTTGAAATTTTTATTTATGCTTCCTTATATAGCATGGAAAAAAGTGTAGAACATCATGCATTTAAAATTTCTTGAGGGGTGCCTGAGTGGCTCAGTCAGTTAAGTGTCTGCTTTCAGCTTAGGTCATGATCTCAGGGGCCTGGGATCAAGCCCCGCATAGGGCTCCTTGCTCAGCAGGCAGTCTGCTTTTCCCTCTCCTTCTACCCCTCCCCCGCCATTTGTGCATGCTCTCTCTCATATAAACAAAATCTTTTACAAAATTAGAAATAAATAAAACTTCTTGATAATATGGAGAGTGTATAACCATTAAAATAATGTGCGTATCAGAGTTTATTCAACAACTTCCTTTAGTTGGGTTTTCAGTTTTATTAAAGCTTTTCACTATTAAAATAACAATAGCCTTATATTTACATATTTGCTCACATATCTAATAATATATCTGTAATCTATTTTTACTGATAATATCTGCAACAATGAGAATGTTGATTTTTAAGTACTTTGATGCATTATTCTGTCAATTAACATTTTTCTTCTTCCTTTCTTCCCTCCCTTTTCCAATACTAATTGGAGTAGATTTTTTTAAAAAGATTTTATTTATTTATTTATTTATTTGACAGACAGAGATCACCAGTAGGCAGAGAAGCGGGCGGGGGTGGGGGGAAGCAGTCTCCCTGCTGAGCAAAGGAGCAGAGAGCCCTATGCTGGGTTCGATCCCAGGACCCTGGAATCATGACCTGAGCTGAAGGCAGAGGCTTTAACCCAATGAGCCACCCAGGCGCCCCTAACTGGAGTAGATTTTTATTAAAACAACAGCAGCAGCAACAATAAAATCTCTCTTCTTACTATTAAAAATAAGTGAAGTTTTCTTAGCCTACTGAGTGCTCTACCACCCACCATGACTAGAGCCTGGTGGGGAAAATGCCCTCTTAGAGAACGTTTCCTCTTCTTATCCCTGTTGTTGGATTAAAAGAAAAATCATGGAGAATTTGAATGTCAGTAATTTAGAAGAATCCAAAAGGGAGACAAATATGCTGGTTAATTTAAAATGAAAGGGATGGGTGCATGGTGACCAGATACATGTTACTAGCAAGAGGAAGGCCATCTAAACCATTCATGTCATAGAAGAAGGAATACAGATCATTTTCTTTTATCCTCTTGAAGAATATTTTCATCATTTCAATCACTTGAGAACTCTGGGAAGCATGAGCAAAAAACCAAGGTACTGACTTGTCTATCTTTAAAACACAATTTAACAAAAATTCTTTCTGAGAGAGAGAGTGTACAGTGTGGGGGGGAGGGGCAGAGGAAAAGAGAGAGAATCTTAAGCAGGCTCCATGCCCAGTGCAGAGCCTGATGCGGGGCTCAATCTCATTACCCTGAGATCATCTGAGCCGAAATCAAGAGTTGGATGCTTAGCCAACTGAGCCACCAAGTTTTAAAAGAATTTTGAGACAGAGAAGCAAATCAATATTTGTCAAATGTAATGCATGATAGTGGTTTCTTTTATGTAAGAAATGACATGGGGATGCTTTTTTAAAAAGCACTTAATATGTGAGGCCCCTGTAATTATAGGTAGTCAGACATGTACCTGTTCTAGTTGGTTATGAATTAAAATGATGGACTTCAGAAATGTACATTTCCATATGGCTGAAGCTGATATGGAACTTTTAATTGATCTCACTTCAGCCATCCTACCTTTATTGTTTAATTCCTCTCTCAGTCATACAGACTCTTTGAGTTGGATTATAGAAGCACAATTTTGTAAGACCCCATTAATACCTCAAGTTCCATACCTAAAAATTATTTGATATGATTTAAACAATATTAAAAAGGGGAATTTGGCAAAGTAAGTGGTAGATGATTGTCTAGGGACCAGGAATATAGTATTTATTACATTAATTATTATTAGCATTAATATTAATTAATATTAATAACATCCTGTACTTCCTAGAAACCCCCAACAAAAGGGAACTTTGTTGAGTTATAGGAGTCTCCTTTTCTAACAGAAAATAGTATTACCTGGTATGTATATGTTTTTGCTGACAAAAAAGTATAGAAGAACTTACTAGCCAACTTGTAAGAAATGTTAGATAGTGCTATGGTCTAAAAGTCTGTGTCCTTCCAAAACTCCTATGAAATCCTAATCCCCAGAGTTGATGGTATTAATCAGGTAGGGACTCAGGGAGGTGATTAGATCTTAAGGCTGAGCTCTCATGAATGGGATTAGTGCCCTTATAAAAGAGACCCCCACAGAAAGCCCTAGCCCCTTCCACCATGGGAGGACACAGTAAGAAGAAACAGCTATGAATCAGAAAATGGGCCTCACTTGACACATGACCATACTAGCAATTTCACCTTGGACTTCCAGCCTCCAGAACAATGAGAAATAAATTTCTGTTGTTTCTAGGCAACCCAGTTTATGATAATTTATTATAGCACCCTGAACTGACTAAAACATATAGTACAACACAAAAGCTGTAACTACTGTGTAATATTATTTCGTAGATTTAGTTTTATGTTTTATACTATGAGACTACTTGAAGACCTTGATTTGTATAATTTTATTCTGTTTATACATCATTTGGGTGTTTATAAAGGGAAAAAGACCCTCACGTTTGGAGTTCAGAGGTATGGCAGAAACGAGCACAGAGTATTTCTTCGTGTGATAATCTTATTATGTCTCTTCCCCCTCAAGCTGTTCTTTGGGAAACTTCGAAATGATTTCAAATTCTAAGACTCACTTAAACAGGGTAATGAAGATACCTCAGAGCAAGATATGAAAAGAAGAAAGAAAATAGGAAAATAGGAAAACTATAAATAAAATTTGGCTTAAGAGGTCATGAAAGATTTGTATTTTCATGTCTTGTATTTTTTATTGTTGTTGCTTTTTAAAAAAAATATTTATTTAACAGCACGCGTGCTCGAGAGAGAGAGAGAGAGAGAGAGAGCACAAGTGGCAGGGCGGGGAGGGGAGGGGAGGTACAGAGGAAGAGGGAGAGCAGGCTCCCCACTGAGCAGGGAGACCAATGGATCCCTATACTCTGAGATCATGACGCGAGCCAAAGTCACACACTTAGCCACCCAGCTGTCCCAATTTCTGTTTGTTTCTTATGTTACTTGGTAGCAAGAGGACAAGATGAGGAAACAAGGTCACCAGGGAAAATAAGGGATACAATAAAAAGAAAGAAAGAAAGAAAAGATATGGAAAAAGAAATCCTTGTTATTTCAGGTACATTCTTTTTTGTTCGCTTGTTTGTGTTTACTTATGTGCTATGGCTTCATCTCTTACCTGAGCCCCTGGTATTTGATGCTCCAGATATGGAGTACCACAGTCCTTCCCATCTCCTGAGGAGACCTGGTTCTCTTGAGGTCTTCAGCAAGCATCTCTGGGGAGACTTAGGCAAGTATTTTTTGCAAAGCTATATTGTTAGGCATCACATTAGAGGATGTCAGCATACTTAACTCCTACCATGCCCAGGACACTTCAAGATAACTAGACACATTTTTTTTTTTTTTTTACTAGACACATTTAAATCTCCCATTCTAATTGACCAAGGAATTACTATTTCCTTTGATAAATAATATCCCTTGGGTATTTCATATACTATAAAGGCTTTCTGAATGAGTGAATTTATCTACATTTCCTTGTATAAAAGACATTGTCTGAATGTGTACACATTTACAGATCATCCATTCATCTGGATGAATTTAGCGAATTTAACAATGCGATTTGTATCATCATAAGTGGTGGGGAAATACAACTTAGGAACATACAGATCTTGCACAAAATGTTGAAAAAATAAATTAATGTGTGTTAGTGTTAGAGCACATGTTAACTTGTTTTCAAATTATATGAGTATTTGCTTATTTCAAGTACAGCATGGGATCTGCCGTCATAAAAACATAGGGTTGCTTTCTGGCTTTGTCATTTTCTAGTTGAATGATCATGGAAATGCCATTTAACTGCACTGAGCCGCAGATTCCTCATCTGTAAAATAAAGATCATAAAACAGACTTCACCGCGTGAAGACTGCACGAGGTAACGTCTGTGAGGACACTGGAATATAGAAAAAAGAGTCCAGAGTTTGAGTCCCCGTGCTTTCCTTTCAACGTCAGAGAAAAAAAAAAGGCGTTTCAGTTCCTATTCCGCAGGCTTTGTGAGTACCGCGTTACAGTCAGCGTACAGAGTAAATGTACGAATCGAGTCAAATCCATACATGGGGGAAATCGGGATTACCTGAATGAGATGCCGGCATGTCCCCTTAGGCACAAGCATGAGTTGGGTCTTGAGAAAATGCAAGCAGACATCCGGTTACACTGACACCTAATGGACCTTCCATGCAGTCCGAGGTACAGGATAAAAGTAAAGAACTGGAAATGGCTAGTCAGAGCTCCGAATCCTGACCGATAGCATGTGTGGAGCAAAATGGCAGATGCTGTCTTTTCGTAAGTGTATGACTGTTTGTTTTATGAGCACTAGGCTTCAGGCCATTTAAATCTTAGCAAGAAAAAATTTCCTTACCAGCTTTCCTTCTCTTTCCTCCCTCCATTCCTCCTTCCCTCTCCTCCTCTCTCTCTTTCTGGTATTTTAACTTTTCTGAGTGGCAGTTTCCTTTTTTCCTGCTTTACTGAGAACTTATTAACATAAAACATGTTAAATTTAAGGTGTATAACATAACGACTTGATACATAATGATCACCACAGTAAAATTAGCTAACACCTCCATTCCCTCACATAATTACAACTTTGTGTGTGTGTGTATGCTCATGTGTGTATGGTGAAACATTTAATTATCTACTCTCTTAACAAGTATATAATATTGTTAACATAGTCACTATGCTGCATTTTAGATTCCCCAGAACAGACACACCTTAGTTTGTCTCTAATCACCAACACTGTCCCACTTCCTGCCCTCCTCTAGCTTCCAGAACCACTACTCTACTCTATTTCTGAGCATGTGTTTTTTTTTTTTTAAGATTCCACGTATAGGTGAGAACAAACAACATTTGTTTTTCTCTGATTTCACTTAGCATAATGCCCTTAAGGTTGCCATCCACATTGTCGTAAAAAGCAGTTTTCATTTTATATTAACTTCCGGCATAATTTACACATATAACAAAATGTACCTGTTTTAGAGTCAATATGGAGCATTTTGACAAGTGGATATATACACCAGTGGAATCAAAACTCCAGTCAAGATAAAGAACATTTCCGTCTCCACGAAAGTCCCTCTCCACCTCCTTGTAGTTAAGCTGCTGGTATCCTTCTTGGGACTACAGAAGAGTTTGTCTCTTTGGGAATTTTCTATCAACGGCATTATGCAGCATGTGTGTTTCTGAGGTCTGTCCAAGTTGTGTGTATCTCGAAACGGTCTCTTTCCAATGCTCAGTGTATGAATGTAACACAGTCTACCCACTGTCTCATTGGTGGACACTTCGTTTATTCCTAGTTTGGGGCTATTTATGAACATAGCTGCCATGAACATTCATGAATAAATCTTTAGGAAGATACACATATTTATTTCCCTTATGTAATGACCTAGTAGTAGAAATGCTGGGTTAAGAAGTATATATATGTATGTTTAGGGGTGCCTGGGTGGCTCAGTGGGTTAAAGCCTCTGCCTTCGGCTCAGGTCATGATCTCAGGGTCCTGGGATCAAGCCCCACATCGGGCTCTCTGCTCAGCAGGGAGCCTGCTTCCCTTCCTCTCTCTCTGCCTGCCTCTCTGCCTACTTGTGATCTCTCTCTGTCAAATAAATAAATAAAAATCTTAAAAAAAAAAAGAAGTATATGCTCAAGGTTTTTTTATTTATTTTTATATTTTTTAAATATTTTATTTATTTATTTGACAGACAGAGATCACAAGTAGGCAGAGAGGCAGGCAGAGAGAGAGGAGGAAAGAGGCTCCCCGCTGAGCAGAGAGCCCGGGTGCGGGGCTCGATGCAGGGCTTGATCCCAGGACCCTGGGACCATGACCTGAGCCGAAAGCAGAGGCTTTAACCCACTGAGCCACCCAGGCGACCCTATGCTCAATGTTTTAAGAAGCTGCTAAACTGTTTTTCAAAGTGTCTGTGCCATTTTACAACTTCCCCCACAGAGGCCCAGTTGTCCCATATCTTCACCAGTATTTGATATTGTCAGTCTCTTTAATTTTAGCCATTCAGATAGGTGTGTATTAGAAAATCATTGTTATTTTAATATACAGTTAATGGATGACCAGTGATGCTAACCTTTTCACATGCTTATTGGTCATGTACATTCAAATAGATGATTTTTATTTTTTCTTTGAAAATAATTTCAAATATAGAGAAAAGTTGCAAAAATAAAAGTAATGCAAATAAATGTTTTCCCCATTTATGCTTTACTCAAATTTGTTAACTCACGGCATTTGCTCTCTCATTTGGTTCCCCCCCACCAAACTTTCTCTCTCTAATACGTACACATGCATGTGTGAACACATGTGTAATTTTGTTTTCTTTAAACCATGTGAAGGTAAGTCAGGTGTGTTATGGCCTTTTACCCCAAAATATTTTAGGGTGCATTTCCTAAGAATAAGGATAAACTCTCATGTCATAACCACTATACAGTTGTCAACAGCAGCAGAGGTAGAGTTGACAGAAAAATTTTACTTAGCCTGACACCTGTTTTCCCGATTTGTCAAACCAGCCTATCAATATTTAACTCTCAATATCGCAAACTGGTCTGTTTCTCCATTTATTTATGATTTCATTAATTGTTCTCATCAGTGTGCATGTATCTTGCTCATACTTCACAAAAATCATTCCTATGTATTTCATATTTATTCAAAAATTTATAGTTTTGACCACTAATTGCTAGTGTATACATATACTATTCATTACCGTATGCTGACTTTGTAGTCGTGACCTTGCAAAATTATTTATTTATTTATTTACGTCCAGGGAAGAGGCACCACAGGGACAGGTCCCAGGGCTGGACACCTTCCTGACTAAGCCTCCTTCTCTCCCAACCCATCTAGTGCAGTAGGATGAATGCCAGGCACTCCCAGCCAAGTACACATGCCCAGAGACTCCCACTGAGCCAATGAAGAAAGATGGACAGGGACAAATGGCCATGGGACCCCAGGTCCCACCTGTCTAAGGGTCCCCTCAGCCCCTGTGGGATGCAGGTAATATCTCCAGAAGGCAGGTGAAGCTCCTCTGGGCTCCAGACTCCCTCCTCCTGTGGCAGCTCATTACGTGGGGGCCCCAACCCTTACCTTTTTATTTTTAGTAGCTTGTTCACAGGTTTCTTAGGATTTTCTATGTATATTATCAAGTTGCCTGACAATAAAGACAAATTTGCTTCTTTTCTTCCCATCTATATGCCTTTTATTTCCTTGTGCTTCTGCCCTGGCTAGGCTTTCTAGTACAGTGATTAATGGAAGTGGTAATAGGGTATCCTGACCTTGTTCTTGATCTTAGGCCAAAAGCAATTAGTTTTTTGCTATTAAGTGCCATGTTAGGCCCAAGTTTGTTTGTCTGTTTGTTCTCATAGATATTCTTTATCAAGCAGAGAGCATTCCTTCTGTTCCTTGTTTGCTTAGAGTTCTGTCGTGAATGCACGTTGAAATTTCCTAAATGCTTATTCTTCTGCCCCTATTGAGATAATCATATGATTCTTCTCTTAATTTTGTTAATATGGTTAAGTACCTTAATCGGTGTGCATGTGTTGAATCAAACTTGCATTTTTGAATAAAGCTAACCCTACATAATGCTGAATTTCAGCTTGTTAACATTACGTTAGCCTTTTGTATCTGTGTTCATGACAGATACTGGTCTATATATTTTTTACTTTTGTAACACCTTTACTTTTTTTTTTTTTTTTAAAGATTTTATTTATTTATTTGTCAGAGAGAGAGAGAGGGAGAGAGAGCAAGCACAGGCAGACAGAATGGCAGGCAGAGGCAGAGGGAGAAGCAGGCTCCCTGCTGAGCAAGGAGCCCGATGTGGGACTCGATCCCAGGACGCTGGGATCATGACCTGAGCCGAAGGCAGCTGCTTAACCAACTGAGCCACCCAGGCGTCCCACACCTTCACTTTTGATAGTCTGGTTATGGTGGTCTTATAGATAAGTTAGGAATCATAACCTCGTTATCTATTTTCTGATGAAAAGAATGGTAATATTCTTTTTTCGAACATTTGGCAGAACTCACAGGTGAAGCCATCTGAGCCTGGCACTTTCTCTATGAAAAGTCTTTTATTTAGGAATTAAATATCCGTAGCAGGTGTAACACAATTCAAATTTTGAATTACAGAATTGGTTTTGGAAAAATCATGTCTTTCAAGGAATTAGTTATTTCATCTGGGTTGTTAAATACACTGGCATAAAGCTATTGATAAGATTCTTGAATTACTCCTTTTACGTTTCTCAGGTATCAGGTAAGATCTTTTCTTCCATTCCTAGTACTGACAGTCTGTGTCCTCTCATTTTCTTGATCAGTCTATAAAGGTTTTTCTGTTTTTATTGATTTTTATTGATTATTTCTATTGTCTGCCCACTTTCTTTATAATTATCTTTTGTATTTGCTTTCATTTATTTATTCTCATTTTAATTTCCTCTCCTTTTTCTAGCTTAAGAGGAAAGATTATATCACTGGTTTTAGCCATGTCTTCTGTTTATATTTCAGCATTTAAGTCTCCAGGTTCCCTGTAAGTGCCGCTTAGCTACTTAGCTACTTTTTCATTTTCACACAGTTTCAAAATATTTTCTAATTCCCCTTCTGATATCTTCTTTGACCCATGGGTCATTTAGAATTCTGTTGTTTAATCTCCCAAATATATAAGTATTTTCCAGATATCTTCCTGGCAGTGATTTTTATTTTAATTATGTTGTGATAAAAGGGTATGTTCTGCATTATTTCGATCCTTCTAATTTTGTTGGGACTTGGGACCAAAAATGTACTCTACCTTGATAAAATTGTGTAAGCATCTAAAAAGGGTGTGCATTTCTCTGTTATTTTGTGGCATTTCTACAGACGACACTTATTTCAAGTTAGTGAATAATATTCATAGGCCTTCCATGTCCTCTAGATGTCAATTATTTTGTATTAGTTAACAATAGTTACATCTTCTATGTCATCCTTCCTTGTCTACTTGTACATCAATTTCCAATAAAGGTATATGAAATATCTACTCCACTATAAATGTAGGGCTATTTCTCCTTTCTCTTCCATCAGTATGTACTCCAGGCATTTTAAAGCTCTGTTATTACGTGCATACACATTTAGATTATATATGTCCTTGTGATAAACTGATCTTTCTATCATTATGAAAGGTAACCTTTGTTCCAGATAATATTCCTTTTCCTGGGATCTACTTTTTATATTAACAGAACCACTCCAACTTTCTCCTAACTGGTGTTTGTATGCTTTATTTCTTAAAAATTTTTGCTTTTAAACTACCTGTATCTTTTTACTAAATTAGTTCTTCTAGGAGCCCCTGAGTGCTCAGTCATTAAACATCTGCCTTTGGCTCAGGTCATGATCCCAGACTCCAGGGATCAGGCCCCACATCAGGCTCCTTGCTCAGCAGGGAGCCTGCTTCTCCCTTTCACTCTGCTACTCCCCCTGCTTGTGCTCTCTCTCTCTCACTGTCCCTCTCTGTCAAATAAATAAATAAATATATACACACATACATAAATACGCTAAAAAAATAGTAAAAATAAAAAATAAAATTAGTTCTTCTAGAAAGTATGTACTTGAATCTTGCTCCATATATTTTTTTTTAAATATTTTATTTATTTGACAGACAGAGATCACAAGTAGGCAGAGAAGCAGGCAGAGAAAGGGGGAGTAAGCAGGCTCCCCGCTGAGCAGAGAGCCTGATGTGGCGCTCGATCCCAGGACCCCGAGACCATGACCTGAGCCGAAGGCAGAGGCTTTAACCCACTGAGCCACCCAGGTGCCCCAAATCTTGCTCCATATCTTAATAGCTTACAGTTTCTGGGTTTTTTTTTCTTTTAAAGATTTTATTTATTTATTTGACAGACAGAGATCACAAGTAGGCAGAGAGGCAGGCAGAGAGAGAGAGGGAAGCAGGCTCCCTGCTGAGCAGAGAGCCCAATGCAAGGCTCGATCCCAGGCCCCTGGGATCATGACCTGAGCCGAAGGCAGAGGCTTTAACCCACTGAGCCACCCAGGTGCCCCCAGTTTCTGTTTTTTAATTGGAGTGTTTAGACAACAGTTGTGTTTACTTTCTTACTGTTTTGTTTTTTTTTTAAATTTATGCCCTCAATTCTTTGTTCTTTTTAAAAAATTTCCTTTCTTTTGGACTGAATATGTAATATACGCAAATATATACAAAATACTTAAGGGGTAGGTAGACTTCTGAACTTCACAAGCAAGCATAATTTTTAACTGCTGTTTTTATTACCATGAACGATGAAGAAACAAGCCCATCTAGTGAGATTCATGATTTCACACACACATACTTGTGATGAAACTGAAGGTCATCAATTGCTTAGTCTGGCTCTTTGTAATATGCTGTTTCTACTACAATGCACAAGTTGCAACATGCATTATGTATATGAAAATTTGCTTGGAGAATATTTACCTGAGAGTGATAGCTTTCATTCAGTTAACTGACTGTTAGACTTATTTTTGAATTAATTTCACATTTGAAATATTACTGCATTCTAGTAAAACAGTAATTAAAAATTCAGTTTTTGCCGTCAGACACTTTGGTGTCAAATCTTAGCTTGACTATTACTGATTTGCCCAATATCACACAGGTAGAAATTTTGAGCTTTGGTTTTCTTTATTTGCTAGGTAGAAATAACAATGCCTAATTCTTAGGGTGCCTAGGTGGCTCAGTCAGTGAGGCATCTGACTCTTGACTCAGGTCACGATCTCAGGGTTGTGAGTTTGAGCCCTGCTTTGGGCTTTGCAGGCAGCATCGAGTCTGCTTGAGATTCTTTCTCTCCCTCTCCCTCTGCCTCTGCCCCTCCCTCCGCTCATGTGCACACACACTCTCTCTCTCTCTCAAATAAATAAATATTTATTGTTGTTTTGGATGATTAAAGGTACTAGAACCTACAAGCTCTATCCGTGAATCAAAGAATAATCTTCAAAGGACAATGTTTGGAAGGGTGAAAGATACCATCACCCTCATTCCCTCTATCCAATTATTTTCTCTGAACCAAGCTGATTAATCTCTCCTCTGAAGACACTTTTTTCTCTCTTTCTCGATATTTTCATAGACATCCCGGTCCAGCCCTATTGATCTAGAATCAGCCTACGTTTTCCAAGTAATTGTTACATGCTCAGAGGAAAAGTGATAAATCATCTTCTAAGGAAAACAAAAGAGGGGAAGAAGCAAGGTATTTGAAGTGAGGCAAATCTGGATATAGTTTCAGGCAACTCACTTAATAAAATTATATATTATATACTACATATTACATATATAGTATATGTATATTTATCTTATCTATTATCTTGGTGGGTGGATATTTTAATTTCATATTCTCAACTACTATCTCCAAGATTTAATATTTAAATTAATCTACTCCACTTTAAGTACAATTATAGGATACCTCTTGTTATTTCTATCTTATCCTGTCTATGACTAGTAGGCAGTTCTTGCACCTCTGGGGCAGTAGTAAAAGGCAAGAAGAACAATCAAATGATCAGGCTATCACAAATATGAGTTTATAAAAGTAACTTGGAGGATCAATTCTGGTGACTTCCAGTGCAAGAATTAAAAATGGCAAGATGGAGGGTAGCCAGCAATATGGAACTACGGAAAATTTGGTTAATCTATTCTGGTTTCAATGTCCACCATTACAGAAGCTAAGATGCTGTTAGGTTCACAGGCTTAGTGTCCCACCCTACCTACTCCTACTCCACAACTCTAGCCCTTTCCCATGATGGGCTGGATATTCTCTCTTCGCCTTCCAGTCAGCTTCACCTTTTGAGCATTTGCCTTTATAGGCTTTCTGGAATCTATCAAGGGACTCCGGGCCTCTGACTTTTTTTGATGTAACCCATGAAATCCGCTGGCAGGAAATAGGATGGTAGAAGGCAGAAAAGAGAGAAGCTGAGGTGTTATTTCTGTTTTTTTTCCCTTGCGCAGCTATGGTTTTGCCCTGGCTGCTCTCCTCTATCCAAGTAACAAACCCCAATGGAGAACCTTCAATGAATAGAGGTCTCACCAGATTTCAGTGATGGCTTATGTCTTCCTCTACTCTCCCTCCCCAACTTTCTACTCCAGGATCAGAGTTGGTGGCACTGTCTTACATATATTTCATATGTGTAAAAATATGTATTTTATACATATACATGTATATTTCTCATATCTATATTTCTTTTCCTTTTAAGATTTTATTTATTTCTTAGAGAGAGAGAGAGATTGAGCACAAGCAGGGGGAGTGGCAGAGGGAGAGGGAGAAGCAGGTTCCATGCTTGATCAGGGAGCTAGACACTGCATTCGATCCCAGGACCCTGGGCTCGTGACCTGAGCTGATCTCATACCTATATTTCATATATAGGTATATATGAATACATAATACATATATATTATATATGAAATATAGGTATGAGATATAGATATAACTTTATATTTATAACTATATAATTTTATTTTTATTATATTTATGTATATATAAAATATATATTTTATTATCTATATTGTATTACATTATAATATAATATATAATATATATTATATATATTACATTATAATATGATATATATATTATATATATATAACTATATATATACACATATATATATAACTTTCATCAAATCTCTAAAGTTTTACACCCCTCTTGACCATGCCTTTTTTCTTTTGCAACTTTGATATATATAGATCCTCAATTCAAATCCCTTTTCTAAACTCACAAAGTCCACCCAGTTCATCTTCCTGTCTTGCTGCCCTAAGAGCATCCAAAATATACATATTCTTCTTCTTATCATGCCTGGATCTCCAAGTATCCTGCTGACCAAGACTTGTTCTTGTCCCCCTAAATACACTCATCTGCTTTACTGATTTAAAATTATTCCTCTTCCACCAGGAAGATATGATAGACACACCTTAACATTAACACACATCGGTATTTCCAAGCACACAATAGCATGTACAAACCTCCTTACAAAATATATTTCCTCTATCCATTAAGTTTTTCGAAAATCCTATTTTAAAATAATACATTTTAGTTTTGATCAAAATTTAAGCTTTTTTTTTTTTTTACTCTCTATATCTGCAAATGATTATTTTTTTTCTCTCCATGACCATACAAGTATGTAGGTAAAGCCCATGGTTTTATGCTTTCAGTATTGAAGTACTTCATAGTATGATCAAATAGCACAGTGTAATTGCTTCATTATTTCATACAACAGTGTGTCTCTTGGGCAACAGGTGGTTCACTGGATTCAGAAGTATAAGGCAATTTATAACTCCTAATTACAACTGAGAATGATGTAAGGGATTATAATAATATATTCTAAGGAGAAAAATAATTGTATTCATTGGCTGTTACAAGTTCAGAGACAAAACTGTGGCATTTTATACATGGTGATATATTTGCAGCTTACACAACTGAATTCTATACTGACAGTCAGTACCCAAGATGTCATCCACTCACCACTGAACCGCAACATGCGGGAGACTGGGAGTCAAGAAGAAAACTCAAGTTTAAACAGAGTGGGCCATGCCTGATGGCCACGCGGATACTCTCTCCCTTTGGTACTATTCAACACCGTTTGTGAGGCAAAACAACCAGAAAAGTTATATCTTGTTTAGGAATATCTAGAGATTAAACTATCAGGTTGTGTGTGAAGAAAATGCCCTATGCATGCCTTTCATCAGTTATTATGAAACAATATAAAGTTGTGTTCATGGATTTCATGGACTGACCTGAATTGATTATTTAATATATTTCAAACACTCTTAAATCATAAGACAGCAATATTTACAATTAGCTTGTATTTTTAACAATGAAACTTGTTTTTCTCTCAAAAAATTACTAAATTATGGAATAAGTACCATACATTGCTTTATCCCATCATCTTATATAGGCCCTTTTAAGGATTTTTATAAGGTCTATAATAATTTGCTTGTTTTTGTTCACTATCACATATTTGACCCTAGCATAATGACTGGCACAAAAAAAGCCACTCACTATTAAGTATAAACCAATCAATTTTTAAAAAATAGTAAAGGTTCTTCCAACATCCCATGTTCCCCCCTGAACTTCTCCTGAATTTTCTCCAACACTATTAATGGGTTAAGGAGAAATGGAGCAGAGTTGGAGCACAGAAAGGAAAAAACAAAAATAAAACTATCCTATCCTTTTCAATGCTTGTCACTTCAAAAATAATATTTTTATATTTCAATGTGGGGGCTATCCATGGGTTAAACCTGGCATCAGCAAGTGAACTATAGTCTCCAAATGGAATAAATTTGGATAAATCAATGTACTTGACAAGACAACTATCAATGATGACTCGAAGCAAAGGAGACAGAATCAGTCAAACCAGACTAACCAAAAAAAAAAAAAAAAAAAGGGTAAACAATGCCTTTATATAAAGAGAATAAAGCATGAAGAAGATACACACACCCATCCATCAGACATGCACAGTAATTCAAGGTTATTTGATAAGTTTGAATACATTTCTCTGAGGAGACATTTAGATAAAAATGAATTTACTCTTTTTACATGAACTCATACAAAAACCTCTTATTCCTCAGAAGTAAAACTCAGAAGTAAAAATAGTCTGTGAAAACATTTTTTTCAGTCACAGAGGAACACAGGCATGGTGGTATAATGCAGAGAACTTTGGCTACTGGGGTCAGACAATCTGTGTTCAAATCCTGCCTTTATTAATTACTTGCCATATGACAAAGCTTATCCTACTTTAAAGGATTGTTCTGAAAACTGAAGTTAATCTATAATAACACCAAACTCACTTCTTCCCATATTGTTGGTTCTCTTTGAGAAACTTTTCTTCCAGGAAATTTAATTCTACTTGGAGTTTCTGTGTGTGTTTGCATGTGTGTGACCATGCCATAGTCTGTTGTTCATTTTCTCAAAGTTTTCTTAAAATATAGGAATCATAACTGTATTACCTTTCCTAGATGAAATCAAATTGAAGCCTTATGTACTTGTCATTCTGTGAAGGAAAGTTTTGTTTCCTTATGGCCTGAATATCTGGGAATGGATTTCCCTTGGTATTCTTTCCAGTTAAGATGGAAAGCAAAATAGGTTGAAGAAAAAGAAAACTTCCAGCATCCACTGGATGCCTTGATAATGAGTGTGGGTTTTAAGTGTACAGATGGAGCGCCTACTGACAAATGTGGCCTTTCCAGTATTTATTTTGAAACTAAACACTGCAGTACATAAAAATCCTGAAAATTTTATTTTTTTGAAAACATAAGCATTTAAAATAAATACGTCTCTTGCTTCAGTGAAGACTCACTAGCCTAAATGTTATAATTGCTTTTAAGTGCCAAGGAAGTTGGAGAAATAAAAGATAAAATTACAGTGACTTCTTCCCTCATGAAAAGTCATTCTTTTAGTAATTCAGTAAACAGAGGCGCTTATATAATCCTGTTCATTTGTGAAAAATACTTTATGACAAAGATGTCTCTGTGATAAGAATTAATTAAGATCAACCATCTGGTTTGAGGAGTTTTTCTCTAAAAGTGAAAGGAAAAAAGTATTCTTGAATTGTTTAAAAAAGGCAGCGTTCATTAAACATAGAAAAGTAAATAATATTATTTGGATTAATTTAGGCAGGAATGTGTATGTTTAGGAAAGAAGGGAGTCACCCAGCTGAGAGGAAAATCAAATAAATATCTGTACCTTTATCTATATATCTATGTAAGTCTGTATGTCTCTATATATCTCTATCTATATAGCATATATGGCTTATATTATTATTGTTGTAACTTTTCTTTCTTTTTGTTTTTAAAGATTTTATTTATTTGACACAGAGAGAGAGAGAGATCACAAGTAGGCAGAGAGGCAGGCAGAGAGAGAGGAAGAAGCAGGCTCCCTGCTGAGCAGAGAGCCCGATGTGGGGCTCGATCCCAGGACCCTGAGACCATGACCCGAGCAGAAGGCAGAGGCTTTAACCGACTGAGCCACCCAGGCTCCCCTTGTTGTAACTTTTCATTAAGACTTTCAAATGAAATGTTTGGGGCCTCAAAAAGACTTTTGTGTTTAGTATTAATCTTTTATTCTTCTCCTCCCAAACCCCACACAAAAGTAGGCTTACATAGCCTTCTGCCTGTTCTGTCATTTTGATTCTATCTCTCCTGAACTCAACTAGTAATTTCACTAAAGAATCAGGGAACAAGCTCCATTATCTTGAAATTCTTCTGTGTCCTTAATTTTAACTCTTCATAATACAACTACATTATTCCAATCCTATTAGCAAAGAAATCTACATCTTTCAGAATGACAGAATACGACATACATGCTACACCTAAATATATTTCTGGAGTATGTGTTTTGGTATGATGAGGTAAGAGTAAGGTAATTGACCCCCACCCCCAATACCCATATTTTTTCCAATCCACCAAACAGACTGAATTTAAATCTCTCTTGTTCATTTACTAGCCACGTAGCCTTGGACTGTTGCAAAGGACTGTTAAAAAAAAAGAATCCCTCTATTATTTTCCATGACAATCTTGCTGTATGTTTAAGAAATATTTAGCATAGGGCATATAAAAGAGCAGATAATCAATGGTAGCCATACAATAGAAACAGGTTCCTAGAAGAGCCTTTTGAAGGAAATTTATAGTCATGTTTCTGGGTCTCAATAAAGAAGACTAAGAAATCAGCTTCTTGTGAGCAGGGCACATCCACATTCGTGCAAACATACCTATGTTCTCTAATTTCAATGTAACATCTGTAAGTTTATTAACATTAGTTTTTTAATTATATGTAAGGTTTTAACATTCATGAAGCTATTAAGAAAAAGCAAATTCTTCAATACCTATTTTTACAAAGCTTAGCCGTGCTTTGGAGATACATGATTCATCTATGCTGGAGATGCAAGTTTACTTATAATTTCGTATTCCCAATGACTGGTCAGTAACTTTCAACAGTTCTCAATGTCACTAAGAGAACATATGATTTCCTGGACAGATATGTTCTGTAGGGTTTTTCTTTTCTAATACATTACACAATTTCCCTTTTAAGAAGTCTGAGTTGCTAAATGTTCAATTGAATCAAAAGAATGTTGGCATTGTGCCCAACAAACAAATATTCTAGGTACAATAGACAAGTAAATATTCATTAGAAGTGTCTGAAGTGGCACTGGGATAAATTACCTTGTGTCAGGTAGGAGTCAGTTAGGAAACAGGGATTATACCATTTATTTTAACAAAGAAGATTTTGTTTACTCTAAACTATTGTTAACAAACAGAAAAGAAAAGAAGAGAACACTAGAGTATCAGCTACCCTCCCTAAGGATGGGCGAACCAAGGGAAGAGACTGGAATTTTCGTAGTTTAGAAGTTTAAGAGTGGGGTCCTGTGGAGCAGAGACTCGCCTGAGAAAGGGCCCCAGTCAGATCATGCCGTATGTCCCTGAGCTCAGAGGATGTGCTTGGATCCAGGAGGGTACCAACTAGTTGGTTTTGTAGCCTCAGAAGAGGAGTGATGAGGTTGATACTGTGAGTGCTGGGAAATCTGGGGATTGGAAATCTGCTGGGTTGACACTGTTGGGTCCCCAATGTTGGGTCCCCCAATAATGGGTCTGTGATTAAAGGAGCGAGACTGATACAAAGCGAAGGTCAAGCAAAGCTTTATTTCACGCCAAGCATCAAGAATCAATCCGACCGGCCGGGGCCACACCTCTTACAGAGAGCACAACCCCTCCCTGCCTCACAGACTAACTTTTATAGAGCAAAGGCCATGTGTTTGAGCCTGGCCACACACAGGTGGCCAATGAGATTGCAATACACAGAAAAGCTGCACAGTCATGCTAGGCACACACGGGTGGCCAATTGAACTACAATTCACCCCACAGTAGCTATTTGAACTAGCCTATCACCTTAGTCAGAATGGGTGCCCAAAAGGCACCCCAAGGGCGGGGCCCACACTCCTTGGTAGCTAGGAGACAGTATGCACCTCCACTGATTGAATACCTCCACTTGACCTGAGCCACCCTTGTATTTGGGCTTTGTTACCGGGGACTGGTTTCCCGGACTTGCTTTTAAGTAAGTTCCCCTGGTGGGGGCAGGGTCAATTTAAGTTTTACTGCATAAACAACAAAATGGCAGTTAAACCAGGGTAGGGCCATGCTTGCTGAATAGGCCCTTACAACACCGATGAGAACAGCAAGCAAAAAAAGGAAGAACCATAATCCTTCCACCTCTCCTTTAGCTCTCTGGCCCTCCTCTAGAGACGTTAACAGGTAGAACCCAACAGGTAGCCACTGGGCAAAGTTGCAATGTTATCTGAGCCTGAATGAGTATGGCTTAATGAAAGAATTTGTATTATCAAAGCAACTTTCTTTTGGGCATAATTTCTGTGTTTCTGTACTAAATATTCAGAGATGAAATAGTAAATAAAAACAGGGAAAGGAAGAAATTGTATGAAGTAAGACAGAAAAACTTTAAAGAGATAAGGGCGACATGAAAGGATGCCTAGAGAATGGATTGCATAAGTAAATGGAGAATTTAGAGAGTGCAGCCCAAGTGGTGGATGCTTCCTAACAGGTCTGCCCAGAACAGCGTCCTGCTTTTCTTAAACAGATCTTCTTGTTCTTTGTCAGATGTGACATAGTTTAGGGATCCAGTCAGTGCTGCCATTTCCGTGCATATTATAAATTACCCTGAATAGAAGGATAACCTAGCTCAACAGAGTTTAATTTCCTCCCATAGGTTGGACAGATCGACAGAGAAGTACTCTTTTGTCTTTATCATCATCCTCGTTAGCCTTAAATTTAGAATCACAAAAACTACTGAGTTTCAGTTTCTCTCTGTTGGTGAAGAAGATGGAAGCCTTGTGTCCATGTATACAGAATAAGCTAGTCAGAGAATGGGTCTGCTCCCAGGGTGGACAGTCAGCAGAAGAAGAGAGAGCAACTTGGTGGGTTAAGTTCCTTCCTCTAGGAACCCTGACACCATCCTGTTTGCTGCTAGTCCCTGTGATTGGGTGACCTTAAAAAATAAATCCCACCTTTTTCAGAGTCTACTCTGACTTTGGTTTTTGTCTTGCAAGCCCAAGTCTCCTCCCTGGTCTAGGATATCTTCGCTGATTTAAAACCTGACAACTTCTATTACAAGGTCTATTAAACACACCCTACCCTTTCAACACTCTTTTCACTAACTCACATCCTGACATTCTCTTTTGTGAGGAGACTAAACTATTTTAAGAATAACCTTGATTTTGCTCCAATTTATAGTAAAAAAAAAAAATCCTCTACAAATTCCAATATTCTAATGAAATTTCGTTTTGAGTTATTCAAGATAAAACTCACGATGTATCAACATCATGCTTGAGAACTGCATCCAAACTATGAGTGCATTTAAAAAAATTTTTTTTCTCTCCACCTGGAATGCTCTGCTCTTTCTTTCCTCTACCACCTGCATTCTGAAACTCTGAAATGATTTTTGAAGCACACACAGGATGCAGACATGCAAATGCCACTTGAACCTCCTTCATACAATCTTCACGGGATTCTTCTCAAGGCTAGAATTTACCAGTCTTCTCATTTCTCATGATTATTTCATTGTATAAGGTGGGAAGTACTTCAAGGTTCAGCTAGACATTTATATAAGAGACTTCTCCTTCCGGGGTGCCTGGGTAGCTCAGTGGGTTAAAGCCTCTGCCTTCAGCTCAGGTCATGGTCCCGGGGTCCTGGGATCAAGCCCCGCGTCAGGCTCTCTGCTTGGTGGGGAGCCTGCTTCCTCCTCTCTCTCTGCCTGCCTCTCTGCCTTCTTGTGATCTCTATCTGTCAAATAAATAAATAAAATTTAAAAAAAAAAAAGAGACTTCTCCTTCCTATAATACTGCAGACTTTTAGCTGTGGATGTGAGCTGACTCACTGTTAACCCATAAAATGAAAACAATAGTGGTCAGGTAATATATTTATACAGAATAGGTTTGCCTCCTAAATTATTTATTTTTGTTGTGCCTTAAATATTTTCTAAGTATATATGGACTAGTTTTTATTTATTTATTTATTTTTATTTTGTTGTTTCTGTTGCCCATGAGTTGAGATTGGAACAAGGTTATTTTTTGTAATTTGAAAGTAAAGACTTTTCTCCTGTTTTAAAGGTTGAATCGACTACTCCAGTCTTTCTTTCTCTCTTCTGTCACCACCTTTCCCTGTCTCAGCTGACCCCTAAGTCCCCCAGCTGTCTCTAGACTGTTTATTACCCTGGTTTTCAGGTTGTTTGAAAGGTATTTGAGGGGTGCCTGGGTGGCTCAGTGGGTTAAAGCCTCTGCCTTCGGCTCAGGTCATGATCCCAGAGTCCTGGGATCGTGTCCAGCATCGGGCTCTCTGTTCAGCAGGGAGCCTGCTTCCTCCTCTCTCTCTGCCTGCCTCTGCCTATTTGTGATCTCTGTCTGTCAAATAAATAAATAAAATCTTTAAAAAAAAAAAAAAAGAAAGGCATTTGAAAGCATTTAAGTAACTGTTGAGGGCTGGCTTTTCTCTTGGACATATTAAACAGCTTCACTGTCAAAGTTGTTATTTTATTATTAACTGATAGGCAATAGCATCCTGAAAGTCATGGTGTCTTTAATTACCTATATTCCTTACAATGTTTTGCATAGTTAATTTTTTTCTCCAGCAGTTTAGTGGGACCTTGGCTTTCATTCATTGGACAGTATAGTACTGACTATTCACATCCATCCCTGAAAACATATGACATGCGGAGATTTGTCATTTTCCTGGTGCTCAAATTTGAGATGTGCATGTTGTGAGGCTGTAGTTCAAAAAGGGTCCCTTAACTGGTAAACGAATTTTGCTGAGTAGTGAGACTACACAGCCCCACCTGGCTTTGCTCTAGTGACATCTGATGTACAAGTTCAATCTTGCTGAGAAAAGATATGTCTTATTCAGGAAATACTCATTTTAAAGCAAGGATTTTCATGCTGAATTCTTCACTGAAAATAGTAATCACTGGAATTTAAAAGATAAGCTTCTTGTATATTGATTGAAAGCAAATTTTCAACAGATGAACAAAAGGGAAGGGAAGGAAAAACAGAATAAGGTGAAAACAGAGTGAAGAGACTCCTAACTCTAGAAAACAGAGGGTAGCTGGAGGGTAAGGGGTGGGGGATGGGGTAAGTGGGTCATAGGCATTAAGGAAGGCATGGGCATTAATGAGCACCAAGTGTTATATGAAACTGATGAATCACTAAATTCTACCTTTGAAATTAAAAAAGAAGAGAGAGAGAAAGAGAAAAAGAAAAAGAAAAATGAAAGAAGAAAGAAAAATTTTCAAGTACCCTCTTTTGTCATAGCTGGAAAAGTACTTATTCTCTCTTAGTTTCTATCCTAACCTATAAAATACTTCTGAAGATGTCAGGAAGGATTAAATAAGACAATAAATGCATATTAACACTGGCTCATGGTGGGCCCTTAATAACTAATGAGAATTATTGTTAAATTTTATCTTACTACTTCAGCCAAGAACTATAGTTTCTTTTTTCTTTCTTTCTTTTTAGATCCTCTGCTGTTTTTCAATATTTTGCATGGTTATTAGTTGACCTTCTCCAATAGAATAATATCAAACATTATGAAAGAGGTTAACCTGGTAGTTTTCTCTTCCCTGAAATGACTACACAATCTCCTCAGAGTCTTAAATTGGATTTCAGTTGATTATTATATTTTTTGAATTCCAACACTTCTTCCAAGATACTGGTAAAGAATAAAAATCAATTTCAAAACTAAAAATGAATTGATCATTTTTTTTAGTATTGATATCTCATTTTTCAAATATACTTATTTTCATAAAAGCTATTTAATGTTAAAAATCTTTTTTAAAGAGATGCTTTACTCTTAATCTGTGTTTTTCACTAACTTTGTAAGGACCAAAGTGCTTGCTCTTTAAAAGCAAAGCAGACCCTGTAGTTGTCTAAAGAGATTTTGTTACATTAAGATTATTTTTCACTCCACTCTTCTATTCTAAAATAAATTCTATTCTATGACATTGAAACTTTTAAAAACTGCTTTATTGAGACATAATTGATATGCAAAGAACTGCACATATTTAATTTGCACAAATTGATGAGTTTGGATATATGCAAACCCCATGATACCATTAACACAATCAAGGTAATATACCCAACACCTCCATAAGTTTCCCAGTGTCCCTTTTTTTTAAGCCTTATTTAGGATAATTGATGTACAAAAATGGCTCAGTTTGATGAATATGAATATTTTTCACACACTCATTAAATTATCACCACAATCAACATAATAGACATATCCATCACCAACAAAAGTTTCACTGGGTCCCTTTTTGTGTGTTTGTGGTAAAAACACTTAATGTGAGATCAAACCTCTTCATATATTTCTAAGTGCATAATACAGTATTGTAAACTATAGTCATAATGTAAAACAGATCTTACTCATTTTGTATTTAGTTTCTTGCATAACTGAAATTTTATATAATTGAACAACTCTCTAATTTCCTCTTCTCAAAGCCCATAGTAGCCACAGTTCTATCCTCAGCTTCTAGGAGTTTGACAATATAAATGGAATCCTGAAGTATTTGTCATTCTGTGGGTTGGCTTATTTCACTTAGCATGATGTCATCCAGGTTCAACCATGTTGTTGCAAATGACAGGATTTCCTTATTTTTATTTTTTATTTTTTTAATATATTTTTAAAGATTTTGTTTATTTGACAGACAGAGATTACAAGCAGGCAGAGAGGCAGGCAGAGAGAGAAAAGGGGAAGCAGGCTCCCCGATGAGCAGAGAGCCTGGGATCAAGGGGCTTGATCCCAGGACCCTAGGATCATGACTGGGGCCGAAGGCAGAGGATTTAACCCACTGAGCCACCCAGGCGCCCCAGAATTTCCTTATTTTTAAAGGCTGAAAAGCATTCTATTTTATGTATATGCCACATTTTCTTTATCTATCCATTCATCCATTAACATTTAGCTTCTTTTCATATCTTGGCTATTGTGAATATTGTTGCAGTGAACACAAGAGTGCAAATATCTCCATGAGATCCTGATTTCAATTCTTTTGGGTATACACCAAGAAGCAAGATGAATCATACACTAACTCTATTTTTTTATTTTTTTGAGGACCCTCCATATTGTTTTCCATAATGGCTTTACCAATTTACATTCTCACCTATAGTGTACAAGTATTCCAATTTTTCCACTTACCAACAATGTTTATTTTTTGTTTTTCTGGTAATAGCCACCCTAAGAGGTATGAGGTAATATCTTGTTGTGGTTTTGATTTGTATTTCCTTGATGATTACTGATTTTGATTACCTTTCCACATACCTGTTTGCTGTTGTATGTCTTTGGAGAAATGTCTCTTCAAGCCCTTTGTTCACTTTTAATCCAGTTAGTTTTTGCTATTGACTTGTATGAATTCTTTTTATATTACGGATATTAATCCCTTATCAGGTATATGGTATACAAATATATTTTTCCCTTTTAACTGTTGTTTCGTTTCTCTACTGTGCAGAAACTTTAGTTTGAGGTAGTCCCACTTGTCTAATTTTGCTTTGGTTGTCTGTGTTTTTCATGTCATATCCAAGAAATCATTGCCAAACTCAATCTCTTGAAGTTTTTTCCCTATGGTTTCTTCAAAGAGTTTTATAGTTTCTGATCTTGTGTTTAAATCTTTAAATTTTAGTTGATTTTTTAATATTGTGTAAGTTAAGGGTCCAATTATATATATATATTTTTGCCAGTGGGTATCCAGTTTTCCAAAAACCATTTGCTAAAGAGACTGTCATTTCCTCCTTGCGTATTCTTGGCACCCTTGTGGAAAATGACTTGACTATTCATATCTGGGTTTATACCTGGGCCCTCTGTTCTGTTCCATTGGTCTATATATGTTTTTATGCCAATATCGTCCTATTTAAATTGCAATAGTTTTATAATATAATTTGAAATCAGGAAGTATACATTTTGTTCTTCCTTCCCAAGATGACTTTGGCTATCTGAAGTCTTTTGTGATTCCATATGAATTCTGGGATTTTTTTCTATTTTGGTAAAAAATGTCATTGGGATTATGACAGGTACTAAATTGAATGAGTCGATTGCTCTTGGTAGTATAACCATTTTAACAATTAGTGTATCTTCCAATCCATGAACACAGAATGTCTTTCCAATAGTGTCTTCTAAATTTCTTTCACTGGTTAGTTGTAGTTTTCAATGTAAGTGTCTTACCTCTTTGGTTAAATTTATTCCTAAGTATTTTATTCTTTTTGATGTTATTACAATAGGATTGTTTTCTTTATTTCCTTTTTGGATAATTTGTTGTTGGTATATAGAAACATAACTTATTTTTGTATGTTGATTTCATATCCTACAACTTTACTGAATTTGATTATTAATTCTAACAGCTTTTTTGGTGGAGTCTTTAGGATTCTCTTCATGCAAGATCATGCCATATACAAAGAGAGATAATTTCACTTTCTAACTTTTCCCAATTTTTTCTGGGACTCCCATAATGCACGTATTGTTTTGATCAGTGTTGTCTCATAATTCTCTCAGACTTTCTTCACTCTTTTTCATTCCCTGCCTTTTTTTTTTTTTTTTTTAGTCTTTTAACTGGATAATTTCAAATGGCTTATTTTTGAGTTTGCCAATTCTTTTTTCTGCTTGGTCAACTTTGCTGAACCCCTCCAGTGAGATTTTTTTTTTTTTTTTAAATTCAGTTATCGTATTCTTTAGTTTGATAATTTGTTTTTATTATTTATATCTTTTTGCTAAACTTCTCATTTGTTCATGGGTTATTTTCCTGATTTTATTTAGTTTTCTATCTGCATTCTCTAGTAACTAACTCAGCTTCCTCAAGATGACTTTTTTTTTTTTTCCAATTTATTGTCAAGAATTTCATAGGTCTCCATTTCTTTAGGATTGATTACTGGAGATTTATTTTGTTCTTTTGATTGTGTCATGTTTTTCTGAGTCTTTGTATCCCTTGTAGCTTTGCACTGATATCTGTACATTTGGAAAAAAAAAAAAAAAGTCATCTCTCCCAGTCTTTATGGACTAGTTTTGACTGAAAAGACCTTCACCAGTTAGGCTACCTTAAGATTATGTCTTTGTTACTAGCTGTCCCAGGAGTCTAATCTGTTGTTGTTTCCTTGAGCCCTAATCTCCTCTATTGTCAGTTTCATCACAACTCTTGTTTTAGTTCGGCAGAAACTAGCCCCTCAAGCAGCACATTGAATATCTGGGGACACTGGAACTGTATATACCACAATCTTGTCTCCCCCCTGCAACCAGGAGAAGAATCCTCAGTTCTGTATTTTCTCTGATACTTGCTGAGCAAATGTGGCTATAGAAAGATGCCCTTCTGCCAGCTGCTCCAGGCATCTAAACTACGCTAGTTCTTTCAGTGTTATGTGTGTGATGTGACAGAATCCTGCCCTCTGGGAGCATACTGAAATGCCCAGAATGCTGAATGTTCACTCCTTTCTCTCTCCTCACCTTCCCTTGGAAGTAGTTAAGATCTTTTAAGGCAGAGTCTTGCTGGCTCAGGGGAGGGCCTGACACAGGTAAAGTTAATTTGCTTTTTTACAAGTTTCAGCACAACTGATCTTGTTTTTGTGCTCACCAGGGATACTACAACTTAACTGGAATCTCAATTTCTTGTAAGGTAGATTGTTCCTTATATTGTTGTTAAATCAGTGTTTCTGTGGGACAACAAGTGATGAGACTTCCTAGTCCTCCATCTTGTTGACATTACCCTCTATGACACTGAACCTTGCAGTCTCTGCACTCTACTGGGAAAGGTGAATCAACTCCAAAGGAACGGAAAAGTATTCAGAAGCACCAAAAACCATCTTCTGAAGGCTTATTTGCATTTAATGTCACATGGTAAGTAGCCCAGATTTTAAATTGAACCTCCTTTGTTGATTCGTGCAATTACTGAGTGCCTTTCCTAAAATGTAGGATCACCAACCTTTTCTTTAGGCAGACCTAATACTGAGGAGATGGTAAAATAAAAGAAGATTCTAAACAAATATCAGTTATGAGGTTGAGCCATCAAATATGACATCTGCATGCAGAATTATGAACAAAATCTCAAAAATAGAATGTTACCATGGCTTCCATGAACTGTTTTTTCCCCTCTTCTCTTAGTGTCCAAAAATTGCCTGTTGGCTAGTCTACTTGCCTCTAGCTTTGTCCTAGTTACATGAACATTGCCTATAGGACTTCTAGCATGTACTCTCTAAAAAACAACTCTGACCATGTCATTCTTCTTCTATTTTTTTTTTTCCTCTTATAACGTTCAGTGCTTTGTGATCTCCAGAAACAAGACAGCTGTTCTTTAACATGGTATACAAGGTTTCCCCATTGCCTGGTCTCTACTTACCTATCCTTATCTCTCTAGTTTCATCTCCTACCACTTAATTAATGTTCTAAAACCATAAAAAGCCAGAGCTTCAGAATTTTCTCACTGCTCACTCTGCCTGGGAGTTCTATCCCTGACATATGCAGTATGTTATTCTTCCTCTTTTTTACATCTTAACTCCTACTGTTGATTAAAAATAATTTCAGACCTCACTTCTTCCAGAGAGCCTTTTCTGAATCTCCCAAGACAGAATGACTGTCATTAATATTTGATGTAACTTAGTGGCGGTGCAGTCTCTTAAGCATCCGACTCTTGGTTTCAGCAGCTCAAGTCATGATCTCAGGGTCCTGGGATCAAGTCCCCTATCAGGGCCAGCACTCAGTGCAGAGTCTGCTTGAGATTCTCTCTCCCTCACCCTCTGCCCCTCCCACTTGTGCAAATGCTCTCTAAAAAGAAAAAAATTTTAAAAAACATTTGATATAACTTAGAAACTTCTGAGATTGTGATAAATACTGTGTATTGTTATTTCTTCTGGACTATGTGCTTCTTCAAGAAGGAAAATGTTTCACATTTAAGTTTGTTTTGCTGCACCCAGCACAATGCTTATAATATCTTAGTCATTTAATAAATAAAGGATTGCATGTGGTAGGAAAAAACTGAGTTCAAAAATCTACTCTCAAGTCTTGTTAATTCTGACTTACAAACAGACAACCACAGTATTACTGCAACCTCTTTATTGGGTTCCTGACACAGCTTCCCAAATGATCTATCTAGTTCTTTCTACTTGTTTCCACACTGGTAGCCATCACTGTAGACAAATCTTCCAAAACAACAGGTATAGAGGTACTAAGTAATCAAGGTTTTCTAGCTTGGATTAAAGGTGTAGAAAATCAGGTTCAGATATTCAAAATGACATTAAAAAATGAAAAAAAAAAAAAAGCATTCTCAGTCTCCAACTTATGTGCTTTTATTTGGATTTTTTCCCCTTGATCTGAAATCTGTGTCTTTATCTTTGTACTAATTCTTGTTTATGCCCCAGTTATGTCCTAATTCCTAACTTTCAGATCTAGCTCAATGTCTAATCAGCATTGAAACCTTTCCTGATTTATTCCACGGGCAAATTGGAATCTCTTTCATCTTAGACTCAAACTGTGCCCTGTACTTATATAAGTAGCACATTTTCAAATAAGTAATGATGTCTGTTTTGTTCTTCCTGTTCTGGTCTAGAACCTAACTACAGGAAGGGACCCTATTTCTAGCAGTATGGTACAGTACTAAGAACACAGCATTTGGGATCAGATTTAAGCTGCAAAATTGACCTAGATTGTGTTCTTTTTAGCTGCAGGATATTCTTTCTTAGTCTCAGTTTCCTCTGCTATTAGTAGGCATGATGGGACAAATTTTGGAAAGGAATTCTAAATGACAAAATCACTATTTGTACAGCTGGAAAAATGAGATTCCATTTGGCATCACAGAGAAGTCTAAACTGACAGCATGTCTGGTGAGGCACAGGTAGAATGACCAGTTTTCCCAATCTGCCTAGAACTCTCCTGCTTTTAGCCGGAAGCCCCACATCCTAGAATGCCCTCAGTTCTAGAAAAACCGTGATGGTTGGTGATTCTACAGCTAACTGGCATAAATATTCTCATAGATCCTTGAATGACATGAATATAAAATTTGAAGATGTGTCAGACAGTGAAGAATAAAATGAAATAAATAAGACTGCAGTTACAACGATCAAACAGTCAGATGTTGCACAAATCCAGTCCCACATCGCGAAACCATTCCACTGATGGCATAATGAATACGTGGAACTTCTGTTCAATTATCAAAAATTTGATGATTCCCTAGATAAAGGGATTGAAAAGGAAGAACTATAACCCCAACAAATTAGCTAAGAATCTCATTAGGAAGAAAGGCAGAATTATCATCAGGCTTGTTTCCTAATGAAGTTGATCAACCAAATATTCCCAGAACATTGAGCTAATGAATATTATTAAAAATAAAATTGTGGGAAAACAACATTTAGGTGGGAAATTGAATGAACATACTACATTATATCTTCAGATAAAGTTGGGCTGCATGGAATTTTTGAGACATAGTAGAGAGAATGCTATGAACACATCTGGAAAATGTGACAGCATGAAGTGTAGGAAGCCAGAAGAGAAGTGGAATGGCTAGAGAAAATGTGCTCTGACTTCTACATTTCAGTTCCAATAAAAAATAACAATAATAATAAAAGTTCAGTGCAAGCAGTTGTCAATTATGTCAAACAGTATGCTAAGCACACTTAAGTTATCTTAAACCTCAAATCACCAGGAGTGATTTTGAGAAAATATTATTCCACTTGAGAAAATATTTCAGTTATTTGCATTTGGGAAGATACGAGATGGCCAAAAGGAACAAAGGATCCTAGAGAGAATGAGATGGTGAATACTGCCATGCTTTAAGATGGGCAAATCTCACTTTAACTACAATAGAAACAAGGAGGCAAGGCAGTTACTAAAAAGAAACTGAAATTAAGAAGAGGCAGTCATGTCTGGGACAGATTTGATATTATGCCATATTTTAAGTTTAAATTATGAAAAGTGACTTTTAAGAAACAAGTTTTCACTGATGTTGTCTGGGACTAACATAAGAGATAAAATAAGTTTTGAATACTAAATTGGATTTCAAAATGCTGTACTTCAGACAATATCTCAAGGAATTTTGTTCTTGCAAACTAATTTTGAGACAGTGTTTGGATTGTCCTACCCCCAAATTTCACATTAAAGGCAACAATAGTAAAGGATTATAGTCAAACCGGTAACAAACCATTATAGTTAAGAATGCAGTTTGATTTTCCATCAAAAGCTTATAAACTTTTTCAGGAAAATTGCGATATAAAGTTGGACTGAATTGTTACTATTGAAATATAATTGCAGAAACAAAGTCTTTTTTCCTCTAAATAAGCATATATTGGTTGTATGGAGGAAAGTTAGGAAAGAAGACAGTATTCTGCATTTAGGAAATAACATGCCTTGAGAAGATTAACAAGATCTATCCTATTTATACAACATTTCCATGCCCCCGCCCCCCAAACATAGGAAAACCACTTATCAAGACAGATCCCAAGTTACTTCCCATATCTGTCATTAGGGGGGATTCAATACATCTTTCCAGCATTTATATGCAACTTTTTTCATTTCATGCAATGTAATTGAAGCAGAGATGTTGTTCTTGCAGAAAACATAAATAATCTGACAATTTAAGTTTTGAGAATTAAAAGGGATTAGTATACTTATTCTGTGAATGAGAAGACTAAAACTGAGAGGACAGTTTTTAATTAGAAACAAAATCATTAAAAAAATATTTATAGAGTAATTACTATGTGCCAGGCATTGGGTATACAGCAGTGAGCAGGTTGGTGTAGCAGTGGCCCTCCAGATGCTTACTGTCTGTATCACTTAACTATGGTCAAAACGATCCAGAAGCACATGAAAGTGCATTTACTTAGTGCACACATCTGGGAACTGGCTGGGTGTCTGCTGTTCAAAGTGAGACTCAAACTGAGTTGGCACTGTTGCTCTTGACTGGGCTCTTTCAAACAACTCAACTGACCGATTTTCAACTTTGCAGATTCCTTTTTGCTCACTCAAATAGATTAAGCTTTTCCAGTGAATTTTCCACGACAGCTATACTTTTCAAATCTATAATTCCTATTTGGTTCCTTTAAAAAAAAAAAAAAAAAAACTTCTATCTCCCTATAGGTATCAACTATTTGATGAGACATTGTTCTAAAACTTTTTTAGTTCTTTAGATATTATTTCCTTTAGTGCTTTGGCCATACTTAGAGTAACTAAGTTAAAGTCTTTCTCTAGTAAGCCCCAACATTTGGAGTTCCTCTGAGATAGTTTCTATTGGCTGCTTCTTTTAATGTAAATGAGTTGTAGATATCCTGTTTCTTTATGTGTTTCTTAATTGTTTTGTTGCAAATTGGACATTTTAAGTAATATAGTGTGAGAAATGTGGAATCAGATCTGGCCCTCTCCCCAAAGTCTGTAACTATCGTTTCTTGTTATTGTCTGTGCTGTTACTTTTTTTTTTTTCTTTTCAGCGTAACAGAATTCATTGTTTATGTACCACACCCAGTGCTCCGTGCAATATGTGCCCTCCATAATACTCACCACCTGGCTCCCCCAAGCTCCCACCCCATGCCCCTTCAAAACCCTCAGATTGTTTTTCAGAGTCCATAGTCTCTCATGGTTCATCTCCCCTTCCAATTTCCCTCAACTCCCTTCTCCTCTTCATCTCCCTATGTCCTCCATGTTACTTGTTATGCTCCACAAATAAGTGAAACCATATGATAATTAACTCTCTCTGCTTGACTTATTTCACTCAGCATAATCTCTTCCAGTCCCGTCCATGTTGATACAAAAGTTGCATATTCATCCTTTCTGATGGAGGCATAATAATCCATAGTGTATATGGACCACATCTTCCTTATCCATTGTTTGTTGAGGGTATCTTGGTTCTTTCTACAGTTTGGTGACCGTGGCCATTGCTGCTATAAACATTGGGATACAGATGGCCCTTCTTTTCACTACATCTGTATCTTTGGGGTAAATTCCCAATAGTGCAATTGCAGGGTCATAGGGAAGCTCTATTTTTAATTTCTTGAGGAATCTCCACACTGTTCTCCAAAGTGGCCACACCAACTTGCATTCCCACCAACAGTGTAAGAGGGTTCCCCTTTCTCCACAACCTCTCCAACACACGTTGTTTCCTGTCTTGCTAATTTTGGCCATTCTAACTGGTGTAAGATGGTATCTCGATGTGGTTTTAATTTTAATCTCCCTGATGGCTAGTGATGATGAACATTTTTTCATGTGTCTGATAGCCATTTGTATGTCTTCATTGGAGAAGTGTCTGTTCATGTCTTCTGCCCATTTTTTGACATGATTATCCTGTTTTGTGTGTGTTGAGTTTGAGAAGTTCTTTATATATCCTGGATATCAACCTTTTGTCTACTGTCGTTTGCAAATATCTTCTCCCATTCCATGGGTTGCCTCTTTGTTTTGTTGACTGTTTCCTTTGCTGTGCAGAAGGTTTTGATTTGATGAAGTCCCAAAAGTTCATTTTCACTTTTGTTTCCTTTGCCTTTGGAGACATCTTGAAAGAAGTTGCTATGGCTGATATCGAAGAGGTTACTACCTATGTTCTCCTCTAGGATTCTGATGGATTCCTGTCTCATGTTGAGGTCTTTTATCCATTTCGAGTTTATCTTCATGTATGGTGTAAGAGAGTGGTCGAGTTTCATTCTTCTACATATAGCTGTCCAATTTCCCAGCACCATTTATTAAAGAGACTGTGTATTTTTTCCACTGTATTTTTTTTTCCTGCTTTGTCAAAATTATTTGACCATAGAGTTGAGGGTCCATATCTGGGCTCTCTACTCTGTTCCACTGGTCTATGTGACTGTTTCTCTGCCAGTAACATGCTGTCTTGGTGATCACAGCTTTGTAGTAAAGCTTGAAATCAGGTAACATGATGCCCCCAGTTTTGTTTTTCTTTTTCAACATTTCCTTAGCAATTCGGGGTCTCTTCTGATTCTATACAAATTTTAGGATTATTTGCTCCAGCTCTTTGAAAAATACTGGCGGAATTTTGATCGGAATGGCATTAAAAGTATAGATGGCTCTAGGCAGTATAGATATTTTAACAATGTTTATTCTTCCAATCCAAGACCATTCCATGCTCTTGGATTGGAAGAATAAACATTGTTAAAATATCTATACTGCCTAGAGCCATCTATACTTTTAATGCCATTCC